>NC_092208.1:51823429-51843105 GCF_043381705.1 Parasteatoda tepidariorum
ATTAGAAATTCGGATCTAAGAAGATAGGCAGCACAATAATAATCGCCGCTATGGAAGAATACAAATTGAAGAAGTTGAACGGCGAAAATTATCATGCATGGGCAATACGTGCCCGTGCACTGATGGTGCAGAAGAAATGCTGGGAGGCAGTTGAGCCTGGCTATGGACTTGCTGAAATGTCCGAAAATGAGAGAAAGAAAAATGATGAAGCTTTAACTCTAATGTTCTTGATTGTAGAAGATACGTTTTTGGATGATATTGGCGACTGCGCCAAAGCGAGGGACGCATGGATTGTATTGAAGGATATGCATACCAAATTTGGCTTACTGCATGTTTTACAATTAATGAAGGACTTTTTTAACATTACCTTGAAGTCTGGTGAAACAATTCAATCATATTTGACCAGATTGATTGAAATACGCCGAAAATTGCCGAGTGGTGGTTACGCTTTCACCGACAGAGAAGTTGCGCTCATCATGTTAATAGGTCTGCCAAAATCATACGAAAGCTTAATCCTGAACTTAGAAAAGGACGAAGATAACTTGACAACAACCATTATGAAGTCTAGACTATTAGTTGAAGAAAAAAGAATATATAGAAATGTGCCAAATGTTGAAGAGCAGGAAGAACGGGCACTTCACACAAGAAACTATAATCAAAAAAGACCAATGCAGACAAACACTGTGAAGAAATGGACAACAAAAAGAAACAGCGAAACAGCTGCAAATTCGAAGAAAACTGTCAGGTGTTTTAGCTGCGGAGAAGGGGGTCACATTTCCAAAAACTGTGAAGAAGCACAACAAAGAAATCAAAGCAGTGCCAAGACTGCTATAGATTTTAAAACGAACTGGGCCTTATTAACAAATAAATTTAAAGCTGAAGACTCAACAATCTGGATTCTAGACAGTGGTGCTACAGAGCACACAGAAAGAAATTCAAATCACTAACTGATTATACCTCAGTTGTAGAAGTGGCGAATTCTGAAAAAGTTCAAGTTACCGGAACAGGAAACATCACTATTTCAGTTCAAGAAGATTCTACCAGCAGCAACATTAACCTTGAAAATGTATTGTATGTACCAGACTTGGGCGGAAATTTGCTGTCGATTGGCGGGATTGAAGAAAAAGGTTTTAAGATTGAATTTGCACATGGGGAAGCAAAAATACTGACAGAAACTGGTGAAATTGTTTTGAGAGCTAGAAGACAGGGAAGACTATATATTATAGAAGAAGATTGTCCTGCAGCGTACATTTCAACGATCCAGTCGAATGGACTCTGGCATCGCAGGCTAGGACACCCTTCCCCAGGCACTTTGAGAAACATAATAACTACCAAAAGTAAACAGGAATCCAGTCTTGAAACAAACAAGCCACGCTCTGTGTGCATTCAAGGAAAGATGAAGCGCAAGAAGTTTCCAAAAATCTCAAACACACGAGCTAATGAAACTTTAGAAGTTGTGCACTCTGATGTAGTCGGAAAGATTTCACCGCCGTCACTGGGAGGCTCAAATTACTTTGCTCTGTTCACCGATGATTTTTCTCGTTACTCTACAGTGTATCCAATCAAAACTAAAGATGAAGTCATAGTGAAGTTTGATGAATACAAGAGAATGGCTGAAAATTTTCACAGTAAAAAGATAAAAATTTTGAGAAGTGATAATGGAGGTGAGTTTAAGTCACAAAACTTTGACAACTATCTTATTAAACATGGAATTCAAAGGCAGCTAACTGTGCCGGAATCCCCTCAGCAAAATGGAATTTCAGAAAGGATGAACCAGACTTTGATGAACATTACCAGATGCCTTCTCATAGAATCAGGAGCAAAGCCAGAATTCTGGGCTGAAGCTGTGTGCACAGCATCTTATCTCCGAAATAGACGCCCATCTACTGCAATTGGAAGAAGTGCGCCAGAAAAGATATGGTCAGGTAAAGAAACGAACTTGGATCACTTGAAAGTTTTTGGATGTCGGGCCTGGAGCCATACACGCTCATTTCAAAGGTGGAACAAATTTGACCCAAAGGCTATAGAATGTATCCATATTGGGTACCCAAGTGGTATCAAAGGATATAAACTCTGGGATCCAGAAAGAAAAAAGTTTTTTATCAGCAGAGATGTGCTCTTTGAAGAAGATGTGTTCCTTTTCAAATTGACCAAAGAAGGACCCTATGAAGATAAGATTTCCTTATTTATTGAAAATGAAGACACAGACAATATGAACTCAAGTGATGAAAAATCAAATAAACATCCAAATTCTGAACTACATGAAACATCGCCAGAAGAAATAGATCAGAATCCAGACACAAACGCCATCAACCAAGATGAATCCCAAAATAATGTTTGTGGAGATCAGACTTGCCAACAAGTTGAAATAACAGAGGAGTCCAACCAACTAGAACATGATCAAGAAGATAGAAATAATCAAGTTTGTCGAAGTGATTCTGCCAAAAGAAGCACATGAGCTATTAAAACCCCTGCACACTTGCAAGATTATGTACTTTACAAGGCAAAAGAAGCATGTTCTACAAATGCAAAGCAATTCCACAGGGACCCTGTAACATTGGAAGAGGCTCTAACATCACAAGAAGCAAATTTGTGGCAAAAGGCCATAGATGAAGAAATTAAAAACTTACGTTGTGCACAAACGTGGGAGCTTGTTAGCAAACCACCAAATGTCAAGCTTATCAGTTCTAGATGGATATTTCGGAAAAAGAAAGCTGAGACAGGAGATTGTGATAAATTTAAAGCTAGACTGGTAGCTAAAGGTTGCATGCAAATTCCTGGAATTGACTGGCAAGAAACATTCTCTCCCGTGATCAAATTAAAATCTATCAGGATCTTATTGCCACTAGCTGTGGAATGTGAAATGGATATTCATCAAATGGATATAACTGCTGCTTACCTGAATGGTACTTTAAAAGAAGACATTTACATGAAACAGCCAGAAGGAGCCATAGGCAAAGAACATCTTGTCTCTTTAAAGAAGCCTATATGGATTGAAACAATCTGGAAGAGAGTGGAATACGTGTTTCGACACCTTTTTGAGAGATTATGGATTAACACGTTCTAAAAGTGATCCATGCATTTACTATCATCCAAATAAAACACTTTACCTTGGCATATATGTTGATGATATGCTTATTGTTGGAAATTCAGAAGCCATAGACATGTTTAAACTTAAGGTTAAACAAAAGTTTAGAGCAAGAGATGTTGGAGAAGTAGGTGAAATTTTATCGATGAAAGTGAAAAGGTATGCTGATGGATCCTTAACCTTAGACCAAACATCCTATGTAGAAGAAGTATTGAAGACCTTTTATGCAATCTTACTCAGAGGAGCATCAACTCCCTTAGACCCAAGTGTTAAACACTATAAGTTAACCGATGCTGAGTGGGAGGAAACTAAAGAAGCATCGAACAAAATTCCATACAGGCAGGCGATAGGCAGTTTGCTGTATCTTGCCTGTGGTGTATCTCGCCCTGACATTGCTTATAGTTCAACTTATATGAGCCAGTTTAACGAAAGACCTTCTGAAATTCATTGGCGAAGTGTCAAACACTTATTCAGGTATCTTAAACAAACAAAACATCTTTGTTTGACATATAGAAAAACTAGAAAGAAGCTAGAAGTATTTTCCGATGCAGACTGGGCAGCAGATTGCATTGACAGAAAATCATTTAGTGGTTATGTGGTCATTCTTGGGGGTGCTGCGGTGTCTTGGTCTAGTAAAAAACAACATTGCACTGCATTGTCTTCCGCAGAAGCTGAATACCTGGCGATGGCCCATGCCACCAAAGAAGTATTGTGGATAAAGAGTTTACTGTTTGAGCTCGATAAAGAAATGTTTGTACCACCTCCAGTACTAATAAATGTTGATAACCAGGCAGCTATGTTCATAGCTAAAAATCAAACTACGTCTGATCGGAGTAAACACATAGATCTTAGGTATCATTTCATACGGGACAATGTAGATCAAAGAATTGTAGACTTTCAATATATTAATTCACGAGATAATGTAGCTGACCTCTTAACAAAAAATATTTCGAAGAAAGTACACAATAGTTTGAGGACTCAGTTAGGTTTTATAGAATAACTATAATATATTATGTATATGTGCAGTGATCATTCTCGTGCCCTGGTAAGGGGGAGTGAAAGAATATAAAGTACCAGGACCGGAGGTTATTGATGGAATCAGCAAATCGAGGTTGTTGTAAGCAGTCTGACTGATGCATTGCCTTGTTTTTGTTCGTTTGATTTTGGCAACTTTTCATTATTAATTTGTAGAAAATGTATCAATAGAAGTGTTCTTTTTTTAGTCTTAAGTTTGTCTTATGTTATAATCTTCATTAAAATATTTCTTTTTCTCAAAATGATCTGTTTATTTACAATTGCAATTTAATTTCAACAGTTTGAACATAAAATGGCGATTATAATGATATTAAATACCAATTACAAAGCTTCAAAAATTAAACTATCCATTAATCAGTACTGAACAACACTATGAAATTATGCACAAAACTGAAAGACATATACCAACACAATTAATAAAATAAAATAATTCCATTTTTTTGTTATTTATTAGTTTTGGTCCTTAATGATGGCCTTAAGTTATTAGATTATTATATTTAATATTATAACAGTCGTTGAACAGCCGACCCAATTTGTCGGGTTTACGACTACTAATGTTTTTGCAGTCGGGTTTTTTATGAAATTCTAAGAGTTAAATATAGTTAGATATAATTAAAATGATATCAATTTCTTTAGATAGTTTAAAACTAAGGCATGTTATAAAATAGTCAATAATTAGTAAATGAGAGTTTTTTCACATTGAATAACAAAATAGACGAGTTCTGATTTGTTCAAAAATTAATAAATATTTTCTTGAGAATTCTTTTTCAAATTCTGAATATTAAATATGACAAATTTCTTTTGCACTGCAGCAAAATTTCGCTGTAATGTATGAAATTTTTACAATGATGAAAATAAAGAAGTTAAGAGTTGAAATATGAATTAGATCATCGTATTAAAACATAGACATTTTAAATATATTCATTAGAAAAATATTTAATAGCTAGTTATATGCTATTTATATGCTGGTTTACTTTTAATTCTGGCAACAAAACATTCAAATTTTTGAAGGCAATTAAAATTTGTTTTGAAAGCTTTCTAACGAAAAAAATATTTCATATATCATATAAAATTTGTAATAAATGAATAAATAAATTAATTTCAAACTTGTCTTTTATAATCTGGTGTTATCGTTTGGATTCCATTTATCTCTGCCAATTTTATGCAGCCATATTTTCCGTGTTTTTTTTATTCCGGTCTACAACAGGTAAACGATATAATTTGAAGCCTAAATTTGTTTTATTTGAACATCCAAATGCACAACAACCAGTCATTATAAATTTAAAAGTTTGAAACAAACGTTAAAAGAAAAGCGAAAATAAAAATAACATATATTGGTCGCAATTCGCGAACGCAACGACCCACAGGGGGCGTTGTTATTTGAGACGAATTCCTGCTAGTAGAACAACAGGATCAATAGTTGCACTGGAGATTACTTCAGTGTAGCATGGCAATGCTCCTTCTTCATGGTGGCTTATTAAATTTAAAAAAGAAAAATTTATGATATTCTTCCGTATGCAAGTGACTAAATTTAATTATCTAATGTGAAAGGTCAATTTAAATTTTACATTCCATACTTTTTTCTGTATCATATTACTTCAAACATTAAAATCATGCAGAAAGTACACAGAAGCACATATTGTTATACCATTTAATTTTGAAAAAAAAAATTGACAACAATTTTTATCAAAAAATTCAACATTTCAATAAAAAATCATTATTTATAAACTAAAAACGAAAAATAAAGAATGCTTACGATGAAAAAAAAAATATTCTAAAAATTCCTCATATTGAAATAAAAAAACTTAATTATTGTTTCTTTTTTCGAGTCTTAAAGTTCTTAATCAGACGAAGAAAACCATTCTGTAGAGATTTCTCATCGAATTAGAAAAAATAAAAATTATTTACAAGTAAATTTTTTATTATAAAAATCATAACACTTACTTGCATTATAAATTTGGAGAATTCCAAATGAAATATTCTTCATTTGAAAATTTTATTTTCAAATAATATATACATAGATTATCCCTTCATTAATTCGCAAACGCAACGACCTAGAAGAGGCGTTGTCATTTGAAACGAATTCCTGCTAGCAGAACAACTTGATCATCAGTTGCACTGGAGATTTCTTCAGTGTAGCATGTTAACGTTCCTTCTTAATTGTGGTTTATAAAATTAAAAAAAGAAAATTTTTTGATATTCTTTCTTATGCAAGTGAATACAAAATGGAATCTCTTTTATTTTAGGGAAGGAACAACGAAAACACATCGGAAAATACTTGTTTATAAGAGTTAAAACCTAGTGTCTGAGAAATCGCTCTACTAAATTTAATGATCTAAATATGAAAGGTCTATTTAGACTTTAGATAACATATTTTTCTAAATCATATTACTTCAAACATTAAAATATGCAAAAAGTATACAGAAACGCATAATGTTATACGCGATCACAACGAACTATAGGGAGCGTTGTTGTACGAGACGATTACCTGCGATTTCTATATGAACAGTCATTCAGTTACTCTGGAGACTACTTTATTGTAGCTTATTAAATTTAAAAATGAAAAATGTTTGATACTCTTTCTTATGCAACGAAAACAAAATGGTATCTCTTTTTTTTTTTTAAGAGAAGGAACATCCAAAACACATCGGAAAAATATTTGTATCTAAACAGACAGAAATATGTATATTCTTCTTATAAGTTAAAACCTAATGCCTAAGAAATAGATTTGCTAAATTTAATGATATAATATGAAAGGACATTTAAACTTTACATTCCATAGTTTTAAGAAACATATTACCTCAAAAATTAAAATGAACAAAAATTAGGACATAAAGCCTCATAATTTTATATAATTTAATTTTGTACACAAGGCCCATTTAAACTTCACATTCCATAGTTTTAAGAATCATATTACCTCAAAAATTAAAATGAACAAAAAGTAGGACATAAAGCCTCATAATTTTATATAATTTAATTTTGTACACAAAGTTTTTTGACAACAATTTATATCAAAAAATGTTAAATTTCAATAAAAAATCATTATTTGGAAACTAAAAAACGTGAAATAAAGAATGCTTACGAAACAAAACAAACAATTCTTTTTTAGCGCCATTTTTAGTGCTACGAAAATGCGTCTTTGGGATTTGCCAAAAACAAAACAAGATGCAATTTTATTTTTTCAGGAGCGAAATATTTTACCGAAAAAACGAAAATGTACTAATTCCCATGACATGAAACTTTATCATATTAAACGTACGTTTTAGAAATCTTATTCCATTTGGAATCTTATTTATTAGAGTTCATATGGCGACAGCATCAGGTGAAAGAAAATCGAGTTTGTTTTGAATCTATGCTAAACTCTATATCGGCCCATTTTCTACCGAAATCTGATTGACTACTTTGATTTTAAATAAAGTGTTTTATTTTATGATTTGTCGCAAAAATTTTAAGTGTAGATTGGCGGCACTTAAAAACAGCCAAATCTGTAGCTGCGGTGGCGTTAATACGTAAGTACCGAATTTTTATTCCATTCTTTTCTGAATCATATTACTTCAAACATTACAATATGCAAGAAGTATACATTAGCACATAATGTTATACCAATTAATTTTTCAAAAAAAGTATTTTGACAACAAATTTTATCAAAAAATTATAAACTAAAAAACGCAAAATAAAGAATTTTTAGGATAAAAAACGATTTTAAAAATTCTTCATATTGAAAAAAAACTTTCATATTGTTTCTTTTTTCTTATTCTTAAAGTTCTTAATTAACAGACGTAAAAAAACATTTTGTAGAGAACTATCATCAAATTAGAATTTTTTTTATTTATTTACAAGTAAATTTTTTATTATAAAAATCATAACATTTACTTGCCTGCATTACACTAATCCTGAGAATTCCAAATGAAATGTTCATTTGAAAATTTTATTCTCAAATAACATACACACAGATTATCCCCTCATTACTTTTAGATGACATACCACTCAACAAAATTTTATAAATGTGAGATCTCGATATGAATTTGAATATGTAGCTTAAAAACAGAATAGTTGAAATTATTCTTTCAAAACTGAAAAATACTTACCAAGAAAAAGATAAAAATTTATTAATAATCAGCACAAATGAAACTATTTTAAGTAATTCGGATGATTCTTTATTGTTGTTTTCCGAATTATATAGATACAGAAATATATACTATTCTATAAAGACGAAGAATATTCTATAACTATTGCAGTTCTGTACGTTCTGAATTCACATTTATTCATTGGCATGACGAAAGCAATGTTGACTTCACTTTAATTTGTAATGAAATGAAGACAGAAAAAATTATTTTACCGTAATACACACACAGAGGCTGATTAAGCGCACGTGGGTAAGCCATTCAAGTTTTTAGGCCCCTTAGATTAAATTTTTTTTTCGTATATATTTTTTATTTATTCAAAAAAAAAAGTTACATATCTTTTCATTTAAGATAGCATATTTAAAATAAAAATAAATAATAATAAATTAAATTCTACTTTATTTTGTTAAATTAGAACTAAAAAAATTATCGTATTTTATAAATATATCTAAAATTGATTTTTTTAAAAAAAATCATTGTTTTTCTTAATTTTTTAAAATTTTAGGGGCCCCTAATCATTGGGGACTCCAGGCCATGGCCTAGTCTGGCCCAATGGGTAATCCGCCCCTGTACTCACATCTGTAACAGCAAGTGATCATGAAATCGGAAGTTATGTTGTTGGTAAAAGAAAGGTAAAAATTATTGAGAAATTGTTCTTCAAATGCTTGGCATAATCTGGTTAGTGTTTGCAAGTTCTTCTATCTTTTCCTTAGGGAAGTTTTGCTTCTTATTTGCTGCTAAGAAAATGGCGTCCGTCATTGCCAAAGGTTATGATGGAACTAATGCCCGATATTTTCAGGCTCCCGCTAGAGGGCGTACTGGAGCGCTGTGATCGCGAATACCATTTAATTTTTCAGAGAAAATTTTTTGGCAACAATTTTTGTCAAAAAATTAAATCGTCTGCAGTACTATTTTTATCAATAGCTCTAACTCTAAACCCAAAATTCCATTTTTAAACGTCACTCCTAAATGATCTAACCAAAATTTTTGAACTGTTTTTCGGGTCGGGGGCTATAATTGCCCCTCTCAACCCTTGTCCAAATTTAAGGGTGATAGAACAAAAACGGTTCCGGAGTTATGAGACAGACACACACAAACTCTTCATTTTACTATTATTAACTTTTCCTTTTATTTTGTTACCCTTACATTTAAATCTTTGCGTTCGGTAGAATACGTAATTAGAAGTTTATCCCATCAAAATAAAGATTAACAACAATCAGCATCATTTGACATGATGTATTGCTCATGCTAGTCGAAATGTAATATAGGTTTTTCATAATCAAGCATTTCGCTTGATCACTGGAGCTGTTAAATCCACCCCAATAGACGCTTTGCTCCTTTGTACTGGAATTTGGCCGATGGAAAAAATAATTGAAGAAAAGGCCTTGATACTCTGGGAAAAAATATTAAGGACTGCTGGGTATCTTTCTCTTTGGAACCTAGAGAGCCCCAGGCAGCGCCACTGAAAGACTCAAGCGGGCTTCCTACAGGAGGTGCTGAGCTTAAAAGACAAATACAACATTTTTATTAAGCCTGGAATTCTTCCCACTCCTTGTAGCCAACTGGACTACCAGACTTTCAATGTGGTCACAGACCTTGATCTCAGAGTTCTAAAATCAAATTTTGCTTGTGATGTCCTTAAAGGTATCTCTTATGCAACTATGAATGAGCTATATCCTGAACCTGAATGGTTGAGAATCATTACAGATGGCTCCCGAGTGGATCAGCGGGTGAGTGCTGAAGCATTTTGTCACCTGTTCTCTGCCTACGCTTCTGTTGGCTGCTATGCATCTGCCTACGACGGTGAAATCAAGGCTATTCTAATTGCTTTAAAACAACTACAGTGTCGCACCGACCAATTTTCTAGCGGCGTCATCTTATCTGACTCTAAAGCAGCACTTCTTGATATTAACTCTCCACTGATTCCCCACCTGACACTAAAAGGCAAGCAAATCGTCCTCCAGTGGATCCCGGGACATTGCGAGATTTGGGGTAACGAAAAAGCTGATATTTCTTGGCCAAGAAAGGAACAATTATTGCCAAAGCATCCCGTTGCTCCATCTTTCTGCACTCATTTAAATTGCTGGTCCGAAACCTACGTTACATGCTCTCAGAGAATTTCCGTGAAAGCAATATACACAAAACCTGGTTCAACCATATTTTAACTATCCCAAATCAGCCCAGGTTTAAGGTAGATGCTCTCTTTAGACTTGTAACGGGCCATGACTGTCTGGCCAAACACCTTTTTAGAATAAACATTTTTGACTATCCTATATGCAAGCTCTGTCCCCTTGGGGAGGTCACGGATCTGCCCCATATTTCCGTCTGTCCTGCGCTCATCTCCACTACTGTGTGTGGACGCTACTGGGAGGCTAGGGCCCGTATGGGCTAAGCATGTCACTATGCATTCTATTTTATTTATCTTTTTTTGCCTTGTTTCTTTTGTTCCTTTAAATTGGCCTGCCATTGGAAATAAAAAAAAATATTATTTTACAACCAGTGAAAATTATTATTTATTCGTTTTTGTAAACACAGTTTCGATCTATAATTTTCCCTCTTCTCCCCCCCCCCTCTTAACACAACAATTTCCTTTCAAATACTACTTTAATGAAATCAGCAACAGTCTCTCATCGAAGCTTTGAAACTTATTGCTGGAAATTTTATTTTTGACATCAAGCAAGGAGAATAAAAGACATAAGCTAAGTATAGAAAATCCCTAGGATTTAAAAAAAAAAATTAAATAACAAATGAAATAAAAATAAATAGAAACGGTATCATTGAATTTACTACATTATGAAAATTGGAAATAGAAACTTCTGTACAAAACATCTTCAGAAACTTCGGGAATTTATAGATAGTTTTCTGCCGGCGATTTCGGTATTAGAGAAAAACTTATTTAGAGCTTTAAAAAGCACAGTATTACTGCATTGATAAATAAATTACGAAACAAGAACAATGAAATATATTTCTTGCAAGATTTCACGGTTTTAATCTGGTAAGTCGGTGATTAGATCTAGGATGTTGGATATTATTTTGTCGGGCATAATACGAGCTTTTGTAACAGTTATTTTCTACTTACATTTACATAAAATGTGTGTTTAGATTTTTCAAAATTATAAATTTTTCCATTTTTTTTAAAAATGGAATATAGTATTCTAGTGTTGCATTCCTCATTTCAAGGGCATCAAAGAGTTCGTTCGTCCCCAGGTATTTACACAAATTTGGAAAAAGAGTGAGAAAATTGAGACTTCGCAATAAAGTAAATTTAGCAATTCAAGAAGAATAATAGCACATTTTCACTCATTGGAAACACAAATTGAATATATAAAACTATAAGACCATATTATCAGTGGATTATTAACGCCATTTATGGTACCAGATGCTGGATCATGGATCTTAATATATTTTCGAACAGTGGTTTTTGAACCTCTTTTGCAGAGGAAAATAAAAAAAAAAGCCCTAGTTTAAATGCATTGCACTTGGTGTAAAACTTATATATTTAAAAAGTTAAAACTCATTAGTTTATTGACGAGATTTTTCTCCATAGATTGAAATTATTAAAAGCAATGAATAATTCTAAATTTTTGCACATATTTATAAATCCAGATAATGCAGTGTTGGAGTATTTTTTTAAATATTAAAAAATAAGATGACAAACTCTTTGCCTTTTCAGAAAACCGCATCTGTTCTTAATATTGACGATCAGCGATATAATCGAAAAGTTTATAAGCACAGCATAGTATTAGAATCTTGGTAATTCTGGTGGCCAAGATTAGAATAAGCACTATGCTAATACTATGCTACAGCATAGCACTCATAAGTATAGAGGGCGCTGGATAAAGATTGTATAAACTTAACTGAACAATCGTGAATAACTGTTGATAACTCCTAGCAGTTATACATTGTTTGAAAAATAAGGAGTTATTGGTGATTAACAGGAGATTAAAAGCCTCATAGCATAAACACCAACCATTTATTTTTTTCTAATTCACACTCAAATATTACAGCTGCCATTATATATAGATATATATTTGACTATTGACAAAATGTATATAATAGGTATTTTTTATACATAAAATTTAATTACAAGTTCAATTTCAATGGCATATGTCATACAAATTTAATTCTAGGCAATAGTAAATTTTAGAAATGTTTTATATATTTGAACCAACTCCATTTTTCTTTATAGAATCCATTATTAAAAATATACGTATATTTACATTCAATGTCAGTTATACTTTTAAAATTTCATTCAACAATATCACAAAATAGTCACATAAATAGGCAGGAATCTAATCTATATACATAGAAGTAGTGTTATACATTTAAAGATTTAAGAAAACCTTTTTTTTCTGTGTATGAAAATCTTATATTTTTAACAACAAGAGGAAAATATAATAGATGTGTACGTGAGCATAGTTTCAGTCTTTTTAATTTAGGAGACTGAAATATTACATCTATAAATACTGTTGATATTTCACAAGCTGTTCAATAGCTTTACAAAGCATCAAATCTAATCAGATCTAATGATATTTATAAAATAATATATATGTAAAAACATAAAATTGATAGAATTACAAAAGAATTTAGTATACTTTAAAGTATCAATTGTTTTAATTTTTCAAAAAAAATGATAGTATCAAACTTTCATTTATAAATAAAATATTTGACATTTGGTTTAAATGTAAAAATTTATATAAAAAATTAAATTTGGAAGTAGTTTAATATGTATGAAATAAAAAAGTGCGATTTTCGTATAGAGCTAGTTTAACTTAAAATAATCCTAGTAAAATTAACTACGATTCTGAGTCAGGGATGCTTAACCAATTTTAAGAAGCGGGCTACAAAAACGAAAATACCCTGCTGAGGGTAAACATTAACATGTAACTGTAACATAAAAGCGAATTAGTTTGCCTCAGGAGGGCACAGATGGTAATAAAAATTAAAACAGATAAATAAAAATATTAAATTTTTTTTTGTTATTTATTTTGTCTGAAGTTATTACAAAGCAAATTATAACAGCGGATTTAAGAGTTCACAGAAGAAAAAAAAAATAAATAATAAAAATAATTTTTTACAAATTTACTTTTGAAGTTGACTGTCATTATGGAAACAGAATTTGCTACTAATACAGTATCAGATAAATGTGATGGCTGTGATTGTAATTGGCCACAATCCGATACTCTAAAAAAAAGAAAGGCTGAGCTAGTTCAGCCTTAATGTCATTGTTTATCTGTTCAACTTATTGTTACAATGGAAGAAGAAAAAAAAAAGATTTACTCAGTTACTTTTTTCCTCTTTAGATTTATATCAATATTTGAGGCAGTTTAAGGATTATGGCAAAAGGCTTTGTGGACCACTTTCGGCCTGTAAGACATAGGTTGTGCATTTCTATATGGTTAATAAATAAAGGTAAAACAATAACATTTATCAAATAAATTAAAAGTCATACTGATGAATATTTAGATTTTGAAAACATTTTAAGCTATAAACTATAATTTTTAACAATTAAAATACTTTAATCAATATACAATTATCTGCATTCAAGAATATCACTATAAATTACAGATATACACAAATTATTTTGAGTTCCATAATAGCAAGTAATAACAAATAAGCACACAACACTAAGCAGACACTCAGCAAGTGCTTTAAAATTCATAAACGAACTGCATTAACAGCAATATAGTGCAACAACTATTGTAAAAGAAAACAGTAAGCACTGAAAATTGCAGATTATAATGCCAAAGAAGGAAACATTCTACCTTGATGAAAAGTAAGAGCAAGTTAATATTAACAGCTTTGACTAAATTAAATCTAAAACAATTAATAAATAACATCTTCCCTATCTCTACTGAACTTTATATTCAAGAAATAGTTTTAAAAAGACATCTCAAAGTTAAACACCAAATTTTCTGTTGATAAAAGCTACATACTATTGAGATCACTAGGTTACATAATGATTTACAAGGAAGGTGTAAAGCTCTAGTACTGCAACCTCTAAAGCAGCTATTGAGAATGGTATTGATACCTGTTCAGGAATATTTTTACCAGATATGAAACAAAAAACTAAATTATTTTCTTAAAGAAGAACTTTACACAAAGTGAGCATATATATATATGGAATAAAGACAAATCATATTGGTCATTTTAACATTATATGAAAAAAGTATGAAGAAAATTATTTATTACATCTTCACCATCCACATTTCATAATTCAAACTAAAATTATCATAATTATAAACTAGCCCTAAAATTTAGAAAAAAAAATTGTTTTTAATGTTGTTTTGTTACACTAATAATGTTGCTTTTCTATTTATTATTAGTAGAGGTCAAAATAATTTAAAGAATAAACTTTAATGTGTTTTCAAAAGAAGTAATAACTTAATAAGCTTATTTACAAATATTTAATAAATTAATAAAATAAATTAACATTATAATTTTTGTTTTTATTTTTGAACTGTTTTTAAATCATATGTATACACAATAAATTTCAAATGTATAATTTATTATTAATTTGCTGTAGTTGTAGCTATGGAGTCAAAGACAATTATTGCAGAAATAAGAATCAGAAAGATTTGCAGCAATTTTGAGTTCAGTTAGCCGAAGTTAGATTCTTTAGGTAAAAAGAACTTAAGAAATATCTTTGACCTTATAAAAATTATTTATGAAAATGACCTTAATAGAAATCAGAATCGTTACTCAAATATTGTTGAATTACAACCAAGTAAATTCTAAAATAATGCAAAGGTAATTAATATGTTTAAAAAATTCAGTGAAAATTTCAATAGAGCATAGTAAAACTTTTCAATACTGACATCACAGTTCTGAATTTAACATACATCCATTTAAAGAAAATGCTTTGAATTGAATTATGGCATTATAAATAATTGCAGCATTATTCATAAAAAAGAAATTAGATAATGCAATCTAAAAATAAAAAAAACCTGTAGCTTTAACTAGTCTTTTGTTTTTCCAACTTACAGAAAAATATTGTTTAAAATCTAGAACATCTGCTGCGGTAAAAAACACAAGCAATGATTTTTTTAAGTGGTAAAACTTATCAGCTTAATATATCACGAACCTTAGAAATATGTTTTAAGACATGAGGAATAAGAGAGGAATGAACTTGTAATAAAAATAAAAAAAGGTAACATTTGAGATCAAAATATTTGGATGCACTATTATATAAAAACTAAACTTTAAATTTTTTTTTTCAAAAATCAAGATAAGAAGGAATGGCTATAATGGAATGAATCAGACAAATAATTAAGACATATGTTTCACACATGTTTCGAAAATACGTCTTTCCCCCTCCTCCCTTTATATTAATAAAAGGGGGAAAAAAGGTTTATATCTTCGCCATTAAACTATTTTACTATTTCATTGGATGGTGTATGTAGAATTTTCCCAACAAGTGGAAAAAACTAGTTTGTTATACATGAAAGCAACTGGGTTTAAAAAAGCAAACAAACAAATGTTTGGAGGATTAAAATAAAATCTCTATTATCTATTGAAAGATCATTTATAATTAGGGTCCTTCAAATTGAGCTAAGATGTGAAAATCTGTATTATTTACAATGGCATTACCCCAAATATCTAAAGAATTCTTGTTTTTAAGCAAAGTATCTTTAATTGCTATTTAAACTTGTCTTTACGATTTTTTTCTAATGCAGGTCCTTCTGCTAAATTTTTTGATTCAGAACAAGTGACCAACTTAAATATTGATCAGTCAAAAATACTCCAGATCTATCAGTAAAACTGTGGCATACTAAGAATATGCTACAGAATATTTTAACCAGGAATGAATCAGAATCTGTAATTTAGAGTTAGTCTTAGAGAGTACTCGAAAGCAAGGCATATGCTCTCTGTGCTGTGTAATTCAGCAAACTCTATAAGAATGTTCCGCTTCTGTACTCACTACTTAGCTTTACTTTAATTGCTGTGATTAAAAATATGGATATAAATAAATTGAGTTAGTTGAAATTTTTACAATAATAATCAAAAAATTGTAAAGGAAACAAGAAAGAGAATCGAAAATGTATAGATTTCAAATTGAATTTTTACTTTATCAGTTGTAGGTTATCCGCATAAGTGTAAAAAATTGCTGCATCCTTATTGTTTAATTTCAAAACTATTTTTGCAAAATTTAAAGGGCCCGAATGTAATTAAGTATTTACCCCTTTTCTGGTACTACAAATTTGAAAATACAGTGATGGCTTTATTTATTCAAATATATTTAATTCTTTATTTTAGGAATATTCATTGCACCAAAATTAATAGAACTTAGGTTGAAGCTAACATTTACAATAATATGAATAATAAGTGAATTGAAATTTTTTAAATTATGTTAACAGAAATAGTGTATGGAATATAGAACAAATAATCTCTTTTTCATATTATCTATCTTTCATATGCATAAAATGATAAGTTTTCAAAAAATAGTTGTTAGCGCACTTAAGATTAAGACAATAATATGATAACAATATGGATAGTTGTACAATTCAAATATCATTACGTAATAATGTTCTGAGGTTTAATTCCACTTATTTCAAAACATTTGGTTAACTTTTTAAAATATACATAGCTTCATTACTTCATAAAAGCGTACTTTGTACATACTTTTAATAATAAGTCTTAAAAATAATGATGATTTCAAAAACTTAATGAATGCTGTACAATATTTACATCAATTAACAAAAACTTAATATAAGCAAAAATTAAAAATCTATTTCAAATGAAAATGTACAAATATTGGCAAATATATGGACATAACATTACTTTTATGTTAAATGCAATGCTATGATATTATATTCTTTTCACTACACTACCAAATACCGGCATAATTTGAAATAGACTAGAAAATTTCCCAGAGAAAAATCAGTTCTTCATGTAAAATCACAATTAGAAATATAGTAAGGGGAGAAATATAATCTCTAATGTATTTAAAAAACACATAAATAGTACAATTTAATAAAAATTGACTTTACAGTTTTAAGGAAGAGCATAAGTTAACAATTAATATCAGAACTTTTGAAAAAAAGTATGTTTTGGCAATGACTCTACAACTTTCTTGATTTGTTTTAAAAATTCAGAAAATTTGATAATTTCTAGCTATACACATTTCCATGAAGACAATGAGTTCATAATAATAAAAACATGAATTAATAATTATATTTTACAGCAGTTAAACAAAAACTGGAGTTCATTAAATAATTACTAAAATTACTCTTTACATAACATATATAATATAAACATCAATTAAAATTTAAAACTGTAAAAGTTCAGATATTTTTTTAAAAAGAATGATAAATAAAATAAAGATTTAAAATGTTTTGTAATTCTTTAAAAAAAATTATTTATAAACTTAGACGACAGTTCTACACAATTTATTCAATAATTTATGGCAGGCAGAATAATACAACAAGTTTTCTTGCACTTATAAAAAACGAAAGTTCATCTGGAATTTAATGTCGTAGTAGAAATACACTTGTTTCTGCAAATTTAGAATTAGAATAATCAGCCACTAAAAATTGTCACACTCCAAAGGTTAGGAAATTAAACATTATCCGCCATATGTTGTGAAGATCAGTATCAATAAGTAGTAAAATAAAAATGAAATTTGATCAACTACAAATTCCTGTAGTAAATTTAATTACTAACGTGTCACATTAGATAAATAACTATTAACAATGAAATTGAAAATATCTACAGTGAAAGTGATAACCCACATCTTATGAAAAATTTCATTTCCCTACTGTAAATTAATTTATTGAACAAGAGGATTTATCTCGCTGTTTAGTACAATACTCAGTCAAGAGAGGGTAAGGCCATTTATTGGTTCATTTTCATAAGAAGTCTCATATTTATGGAGCAGTTGTGACAGGTAAATCTGTTTATCTCTTAACTAAAAATCATTTTTTACTCCCAAGGTCTTCAATTCAATTACAGATCTGTGAAAAAAAAACAAGAGTAGAATAATGTACCAAAAATATACAGAGATTACAAGGAGAAAAAGAAATTAAAAGGTAATTTTAAACGTTGTTGAAGAAAAAAGTAACTATTTGATGACGGACTGTTTTAACATATCGTTAATTTTTCAATATTTATTTTAGTTAAGTATTAAATTTAAATGCTGGCATTAGTTTTTTTTCGTGTATATTTCACAAAGAAATTACAGAATCATATGTTAGCAGAATTCATTAAAAGTATAGTTAGTTGTAGCTTATGTTATCTTTACCAAATGTTTCAAAACTTCAAATGTTTAAAAATCAATGAGATATAATGATATAAATGTGAAGTTAATAAATTAAAAACACAAAACATAATTTTCCAATTATATTGTTGAGGGATGTCTATGTATATCATGCAGATTGCTTAGAAACACATAAATATATTTAAATTAAAGTTAGATCACTATTTTACTTTAATAATTTATCAGTGCTTCTAATACTTTTTGGAGTTTAAAAGTCATTTTTTATATAATGATTGATAAAGCTTTAGTCATGTTATTAAATTTCTAAGTAATTTCCATAGTTTTTCTTTCAAGCGATTACTATAGACACTGGTCAACAAAAACGAACATTTTATTATTTGCTCTAAACTTTTCAATGTATTTAATTAGTTATTGGATATTAAATTTTTAGATACAAGCTCATTTAAGGCTAACTGGTTCTGTATTAAGTGTGATTCTAAGCAAGGAAGCTTAATTTTACAAAAGTTGATTTTATTAAGCATTCTACATAATACACATAAAATTTGCTATTATTATTCAGGAAAAAATTGATTCATAGAAGGAAAATTAATTTGACCAGTTCACACGGAAACTAGATAGAAAATTACAATGCTATTAAGTGTAAGTGATAGGTCAGTTTAATAAACAATGAATATATTCTGAAAAGTTATTTGAATGATGGATAATAGAACTGCTTTATAAAGTTCACAAATCTGCTCATTTTGAATAAAATTTTTTATTTCTTAAATACTTGTAATTTTTTTTTTAATTTTCTTCAATTTTTATCCAGAAATATCACTATTTAAAATAAAAGCCAAAAAATTTTTAGCACCGTATTTCATGTTAAAAAATCTTTTTTAATAATGTAAACAAATTTACTATAAAAATTTACATGTAATGTCTTTAAAATTTGTTCTAAAGTAGAGTTTTAAGGGAAAGAAATTCTATCAAACATGAAAATCAGATTTTTAAAAAAGTTTTTTTCACAGAGTCATGAACACAGAGTCATAGGTAAAGTTAGCAAATTGTAATTAACTATCAAAATCTAGTTCAAAGGAAAAGAAAAAAGTTTTTTAAATTTAATTACTAAAATATTTTCTAATACGTTAATAAATGAAGTAATAGATAATTAAGCTGACATTTATCTTTTTGACATTATGAAAAATAATCTTTCAACTTATATATATATATATAT
>NC_092208.1:51843117-52010443 GCF_043381705.1 Parasteatoda tepidariorum
TATTTAAAGGTTTTTTACCTATGAAATACTTGATAAAAGGTGTCATTGGCAAACTTTAAAATAAATAATTATTTCAAAATAACCCTATAATAAAATAATTTCTGTAAGATTATGGTGCAATTTAGTTCCATCCCTAGGACAGTAGCATTAATGGCAAAAATATGTAAAATTCTTTTTAACTAAAGAATAGTGATGAAAAAAAAACGAGAAATAGAGCATTCTTAAAAAAGAAAATATATTAGCGAGCAATTTATTCCTTAAAGACTTCCTATGTTTTGATACATAATGTTGCAAGTTTTTTTTTTTGAACACCTATTCATAGGTATGTAGTAGAATATTTAAAGAAAAAAAAATATTCACGGGATATCTTAAGGAAAAAGAAAAGCAATTAACTTGCCAAAAACATTTCAATATTTTAAGAGATAATTTTAAAATATGTAACAATCCATATAAGTTTCAACTATATCTCCCAGAAAATTAAATAAACTGTCAGCTATGCAAAATAAAATATGGCAAGATTCTTAAAGTGTTTTGGTATAAAATTGATTATGATATTTGTACAATACATACCCTAATTATGTAGATGTAAAAAGGTATAAAGGTTACTGGGCAAGAAGACAAAACTTCCTACATATTACATAACTTAATGACATAAATTTTATTATTTTAATGACTTACTTACGTAATTGAACAAACTACAACAAATATTACAGTACATGAAAGAAAAATTATGTACCTTTAAAATAAAATGTAACAGGTACAATAATCGAGATCAAATTAGTAATTAAATTAGATGAAAGACAGCAAAATGATGTATGGAAAAAAGGCATTAAACAGGAATAAAAAATATTAAATACACAATGCTTGGTTTTTATATTTAAAAAAAAAACAATAGCAAAACATGTGGGGATTAATACAAAAAAGTATTCTTTAACATCAGAGAATTTCAAGGTTAATAAAGGTATATAAAACTTTCCTCAACAAGTTTTCCGAAAATTTCAGAATATTTTCATGAAATATATATTAAATATAAAATACAAGATATGTCTAAAAAGTTCGAAGAATGGAAGCATAAAAGTAAAATTTAAAAAAAAAAAAAAAAAAAAAAAAAAAAAAAANAATAAAAAAAAAAAAAAAAAAAAACAGCAGGTCAATTACAATACATTGCTTTTACAGGGTTGCCACAGAAAAAAATTAACAAAATAGTTGCTTTTTGTAGCCTAAAACATGAAAATAGTGACCAAAAACTAGGAAAATAGTTGCTTAAATAAGAACAAAAATTCAAAAAAAATATTACTAAAATTTTGTTAATGACTTAATTGTCATATACCATGATCCATTCAGTCAAGTTGGTGGCAAATATGATAATTTTCATCTAAACGTAAATGTTTATATATATATACATACATACACGGAAAGTGATTACTCAAATTCGAAATTCACGCATCGTAATATTGTTCTTTTTTTTTTTTTTCCTTTTAAAAATCACTCAGAATTTCGTAGCAATAATCATTGAAAAGGCGATCGAGAAATGAAATAGACTTACAATGGAGTCTGTGCAGATTGAACGAATTAAAAAGTGAAGACCCAAATTTGCAATTCAAAATTTTTTATTTTTTAAGAAAAAAAAAAGTTCAGTGTGTTCAGAAACTATCTTGTGGGGTTCAGATTTTTCACCCAATTTATGCTTAAAAAAAAACACTGTTAGGAGTACAGAAAAGTTTCCCAATAGTCTCCTTTTCCTGAAAATTCCATTCCATCTCTCAATAGTCTCCTTTTTTAGCCTTTTCAGGCAAAAAAAGTTGCCATAGTCGCCTCATGTCAAAAATAGTTGCATTTTATTCGCCTGTGGCAACCCTGATTTCAATATTATTACCAAGGCTGCTAGATTGAATCAGTGAAGGCTTTTTTGTTATGAATCAAACAAATGTAGAGGGAATGTGAAAAAAAGTTACGTCTGCGATGCATGTTTTTGGGGAATGTTTTCATAGCATTTTCTGAGTGCACTCTGATCCATTGGGGAAGGTACAATGGATCGACACAAGTATGCATCTGTTCTTGCAGATCGTATTCACTCATTATATAATAATTGTTTTTCCTCAGGATGATGACATCTACTAGTAGGGTTTTGCAGACTAATCTGTGCTGGTCTTTACTACATCCCATTTGTACATAGGCGTCTCTCTATACATATAGCTGCATTTTTAATTTTTGTGGCATTTGATATATCTAGCCATTTATTGAACTTTTTAGATGAACCTTGTATATTCCTAAGTTTAATGCTAAAAATATTGAATGAAAGGTATATTGTAACAACTAAACAAGATTTATTTCATTCCTTCTTCACCATACTAATTAAATATACTTCAAAAAAGTTTAAACAATAAGAGCATAAATCTTTAAAAATATTAATAAAACAAACCATAGTTTGTTTTATAAAAATATTTGCTTGTATAGATTAAGTTTTTTTTCCAGAAATTTCTATAAAAATTTACAAGAAAAAAAAAAGAACTTTATACTGATCATGCAAAAATTAGATATATTTTGGTCAAAATTAGGTGAAGCTTTAACAGTCCCCATGAATTTAAATTAATTATAATATAACATTCCCTACAAAAAAATAGCAATAAAAAGTTTTAATTCTGAAGTAAATGAATTATTAAAAGCAATACCATATTAGTGAAATATAGTACTTCATAAAAAAAAAAGAACATTTATATGGTAGTTCTTAAATTACCGATTATATTTTTCAGAAAACTTTAAAGCATTTTGAATTAAAAAAATAGGAAGTTCAAATTAAAGCAGTAAAAAAAATATTAAAATCAGATAAAACATAACCCAAAAAAGCAGATATATCAACTGAGGTTAAATCACATTCAAAAAACAAAGTGAAAAATATTTCATAAAAAAACCTCTTGTTCATTAAAAACTATTACAACAGTTAGAATAACAAATCTCATAATTATATACAACAATTCAACAGTAAACATTCTTATAAAGCATAATAAATCTCCACAGATAAAAAAAAAAATCAACAAAAGCATCAACAATAATTATCATAAAATATGACAAGATAAAGAAATCTTCAAAAGTTCACCAAAAAAAGTAAAGAAAAAGTGTAAATGCAGGAATAAAAAATATTGGGGCAGTTTGGCAAAAAAATTGAATAAAAGCATCAAATGGGTGTAACCAGCAATTATGAGTCTTTGTGCTTTCAAACTTTCCTCTCAAACTGGAATTTTACTTTCAAATGGCTCTGGAAAAACTGAAATGAGAAAATATATAAATTTTAATATAGTTATTTATTTAATTTTAAATTAATTAGTTAATAAAATCAGTAATAATATAACCTTGAAAATAGATATACACATAACTAAATGTTAACTATTCCTCGTTATGAACAAAACTTTTAATTCATGAAAAAAATTATTATAGCTAAAATCGTGTCTTAAATTGTGTCGTTATGAACAAAACTTTTAATTCATGAAAAAAATTATTATAGCTAAAATCGTGTCTTAAATCAAGCTTTTTTTTTTTTAAAAAAAAAGGCAACCCTATTTATTTAAAAGAAAAAAACTTTTTAATAATTTTAATTTCTAACAATTACATAAATACTTATAGTTTACAAACAAATGAATTAGCAAATTTTCCCATAAAAATCTAATCAATTTTAAGTTTGCTTGCTACTATCACTCTGTGCTATTTTAAATAAACAAGTAATTTTTAAATGTTTTTGTATCATTGAGTCACTGCAAAAATACATATGAAATGCAACTTATAATGCTAGCAAATTTAAAGTAAAGTCATAATGTCTCTAAGAAAATTCCAAACTATCACCAATTCCAAGCTCTATAGGTTTTCAAAATTTGACAAATATATAAGTATTTATAGCAGGAGTTAAGATCCATAGTTTCTCAAACTGTTTATCTTGATAAATAACACAATATTCTTGCTTCCATTAAAAGCATATGTGGGACAGAGGTTTGAACTTTACATATATAAAACTTTTTTCCATTATGAGTGTAAACATACATTTACCGTATATTTGCAATATGCTTTTATTTATGATTTTAATATTTTTAAAATACAATATTTATATAAAAAATATTCTAACAAAAAATATTTGAAATTCATTTAAAATAATATCAATGTATATTATTTTATTTAATGTAGCATTATAATAATATTCATTGTATTAAAATAAATGACAAAAAAGTATTTTATCCTCTCTTTATTATTTTTAAGTGCTATAATTATGAGTCATATTTCCTAACTGGATTATTTTTTATGTATATATATGCAGCCCACCATTTGATATTATTAGTGCTATTGATAATTTCATTATTTTAAAATGTTATATTTAATTGAAAAATGTATTACCTCAAATTTTGCATGCTCTTTTTTAGATTAAAATTTGCATTGATTTAATATAAAAAAGAGAAGATTTTTGTAATAGGAATCAATACTAATGTTATAAAATGCACACTGCTAAATAATAACATTAAATTATACTGAAGAATGACATTTACTTACATAATGAGGACCACAGGAAAACTTACTTTTTTATTTGCATGTGAAAAAAAGTTGCAAAGTAATGTATAATAATATTCAAAATCTTTAGATATTCCTCTTTTTTTCTTCATGTTAGTACATTTTTGGAATAAAAGTAGATATTTTTTATTTTTTTTAATGAAAATATTAAATAATAGTTGAAGAATCTTTATGAAATACTTCTTATGAGTTCAATTACTTATAATTTAGAACCCATTGTCTATTGTTAAAAAAACAAAAAATAACTCAGTTTGAACCAAAAAACTTGGTTAAAAAAAAGGTTTTTTGCTTTTTTTTCAATGGAAAAACTTTGTCACCCCTAAGCTACATGAAAGATACAAGAGGAAAAACTGCAAAAGGTACAAGGTGAAGTGTGTAAAAGGAAAATGCAAAAAACTAATCATCTAATTAAATTTTGAAGATTTTTAGAATAATATGCTTCAAAATAGGAAATTCTACTTTTTACACACATGCATTGTTTCTAATATATATAAAAAAATAATCAAATAGAAAAATAAATTAAGTAAAAATATTTGTCATAGAATCATAGCACGGTCATAGTTTAAAACTGTTAAATATTTTTTCTTCGACTAAAAGCGTAACACTGCAATAATAATATTATTAAGAAATGATACTGAAATTAAGATCATTTAGAAGTGTTGTCAGCAAAAAAATGTAAAGAAAAACTGCTACCTCTAAAAGAATTCATTTTTAAAGATTTAGGTAACCAAAATCTATTTATCAGAGAATTTAAATTTCAAGTAAATAAGCTGGAGGTAAAGTAAATTAATATTTTTCACAACCTTCAAAAGCGTCATAGCTAGAGTAGCACTTCATTAAGGAAGGAAAAAAGTTGTTTGACGAGAATTCTTTTCCATTCTGCATAATAAAATAAAAGGAATTCCCACTAAATATTATTTTCCTAATTCTAGTTATGGTAAAATGCTCTAAAATACATAAAAAATAAGGATAAAGTTCTGTGAAGAAATTTTTGGCTTTTAATTGAATTATAATTCAGAGAAATGTTTCATTTGAACATATATAAGTGAAAAATTTCATTTGAACATGCATAATCCAAAAGACCTGGAGGTTTAATGCAAGATATCACATAAAAAGTGATCACTACACCTGACATTAATTTCACTTACCATATTTCATTTTCATACTGAAAATATAATCTTTTTCAGAGTTCAAATAGATTTTTATAACTTCTTAGGACCGTGTTTTTTCTTCTTCAGAAAGCACATTATTTATACACATTTTTCACGAGCATTAAAAATATTAGGGTTTTACAAATATGTGTTTAGTTAAATTTTGAAGCACTTTAATTTGAAATAATTGAAAAAGTAACTTTTTCAACAAAATATTAAATGATGAATTATTAATTTCAAGAAAAATATTTTCCATAAAACCTTTGCTTAATTTTGTTGTTCAAGCATTTTACTAAAATTAAATTAGCCTACTGCTATTCCTAATTTTTACAAACTATACAAACACTACTACTTTGAAAAGAAAAATATATTTTAAACTCAGAAGGTAAGATCTTATAATGCTAATGATAAAAATCATATTACATAATTCTTCATATACAGTAGGGAACCGATTATCCGGAACAATCGGGACCATCATTATTCAGGATAACTGATTTTTCCGGTTTTCTGAATCGCTACAAAAAGCCGTTTTTTTATATTGTTAAACCCAACTAAAAAAAAATATTTGGAAATAATCTTAAACAGAAGAAAAAAAGATGAAGTAATATACTAATGATTATTTCCAAAATGATGGTAAGGTAAACATCTTTCAAAAAAGAATGAAAAATCCTAAAATCTTATGAGGAAAAAAAAAATTTATTATTTTTTTTTTAAAATGGCGGGAAAATGTATCGAATTTTGTTCCGGCTTTTTGGTTTTCTGATTTCCGGATAACGGGTTCTGTACTGTATAAAAAAATTTGGAACAAAATAAATTGCTGCATAATTTATTTTACATACTTAATCCTTCACACAGTCTAGTAGGGGAAAGAGGGACAGAACTTTTGAGATCCAAGCCTTCCAGCTGCCTGCCAAGTTTTAAAGTCAAAGAATTGTGTTTCTGTGCAACTTTTTGGGAAAGTACAGCAGGTGTGCTCATACGCCGATTGTTTTTCGCCTTTCCAGAATGTTCTGTAAAATCATCAGGAAGAACAAATGTTAGTTTTTTAACTGTTTTACCCCCACTTGAACGGCGTGCCATCAGTTTGGAAGTAGATTGATCATTATGACTAGAATATTTATCACCAGGAAAAGTATCATTATTTGTTTGATTATCTTGCTCTTCAGAGACCTCCTCATCGTCGTCATCATCCTCAGTGGCATTACTTATATGCTGCTTGTGGATTGCAATAGAATCTTGATGTCGAATGTAGCTCTTTCGCAAATCAATATCATTCTGCTCCTGCTTGCTTACAGCCGGAGAGGAGGCAGAGCTGTCATAACCACTTTCAATTGGTGATGACGGAAGGAACACAGATTCTTCAGATTGCAATGATGAGTCTTCATTACGAGAGAGTTGGGCACTGTCAGATATATCCGAAGATGACTCTTTCTTTTCACTATCAAGGAAGACTCTACAGACTTGAAAACGATTCCTTTGTAGACTAGATGATCCTGTTGTTGCGCTTTTTGAATGACCAGGAAATGAAGCACTGGAAACCATTCCAATGTTAGATGCATTAGAGCCATTAGATGATTGACTTCGTTGAGATGTTTTCTCCTGAATGAGGGAAGTTAATTCGGCTTCACTACGGATGATAGGTACATTTGAACTCTGAACAACAAAGTTTACATTCTTATCCTGCTGTTGTTCGCTCTCAATTCTTTTTCGGTTTCGCAGGCAATATTCTTGAATTTCCAACAGCAGCTTTTGCTCACCATTAACTTCATCAGGATCCTATAAAGGAGAAAAGTACTCAATGAAACTTTGTTACACAACCATAATGCATTCTAAAATATTTTACCAATACTTAATATTTTACAATTTTCTCTTGATTATCACATCGGAAAATATTTGTAAACGTAATAATAAAAAAAGGCTAAAGATAAATATATTTAAAAATTTTTTTTTTACATTATATGCCCGCAAAGTATTAGGATACCAATAAAGGATTGGATTAAATAAATATTATTATGATGTTTTAATTAAAATACACATAAATTAAAAATTGATGTCTTTTCTAGTATTTTCAAAGTCTGATATACTGGCTAGGATAAAACCATTCCTTATTGTCAGATACATACACATTTCTAAATATTAAGTCTTTGGTAACTTGTATTGACAATTATAACTTCAAAAATACCATAAAATATATAGCATAAGGTAT
The DNA here is from genome assembly GCF_043381705.1 of Parasteatoda tepidariorum. Classification (NCBI taxonomy): domain Eukaryota; kingdom Metazoa; phylum Arthropoda; class Arachnida; order Araneae; family Theridiidae; genus Parasteatoda; species Parasteatoda tepidariorum. The sequence continues at coordinate 51,851,026 of NC_092208.1, forward strand.
AGGGCAAAATTAAAGGTAGCTGTTGGCCACAGGGCTACTAAATATAACCAGTGATAACTAAAAAATTATCTGCCAATTGCCACTTTTTTTGTTAATGCATGCTATGTGCAGTTTATTATTATTATATATTTTAAAAATAAAAATGACATTTTGTATATTTTTCAATATTCTGAAAACTACTTTACACGCTTGCTTAGTAGATTTTTCTTCATTTTAAAAAAGAACCTTGTAATGTTTACCAACATACTTGAGAAATGATTCACAAGAAATGCCTTACATTGTTAATATCAACAGTTTTTTAGTCAAATTTCTTTTTCTCCAATTTTTGGAAAAGTGAACAGTTATTTTAAAAAGTGGCCACTGTTAAAAATGCTACAATCGGCTACTAGCAAAATTTCTTAATTTTGCCATTTAATATAAAAACATCAAAGTAAAACTATGCATAAGACTTTTGCAAATTGGCAGGTTAGCAGTAGCGGATTAATTTATAAAATGTTAATAAAAATTCAACTAGAGATAAAAAAAAAGGAAGAAAAAATCATCCTTATCATAATAAAAGAAAAGTATACCCTTTCATCTTTGATTGTCTGCTCTACATTCAAATTGACCATACTCTGATTGTGATTTAAAGATAGAGCAAGAGCCATCAATCCAGCAAGTCTGATATCATTTTCTCTTAAATCGATCAATGCTATATGTTGATTATCAGCAATAAATTCAGCCAATGCAACTGAACCTAAAATGAAAGTTAAACAAAATTTAGAAATTTTAAAAATGTTTCTTGAAAGAGTAGTAAAAAATTGAGTAATAAAGTTAAAATACCTTCACATGTAATTTGGGATTTAACTAAAATGAGGTCTTGTAAGGACTGATTTGTTAAAAGACCCTGTTTCATTTGTTGAATTCCTTCATTGCATATACTATTTTGACTGAGATCAAGTGATGTCAGGCTTTCAGAGACCAGCTGAAATAATTAAAAAATAAAATATAATTAGTTTAGATATCGTGTGCAGGCTGGCTAAATTTGTATTTTTGAAAGTTGATACTAAACAAGCTATCTGCTAAATATAGTTTTTAAAGCCTCTCCTCCTGAGAATTTTCCATGACTTATATGGGTTAATTCATTATTTCATAATATTAACACATACACACAATGTGAAACTAATAGCTCCTATAATGAATTTTAACTTTGAATAAGTGATGTTTAGAAGAAAAAAAAAAATAAAAAGCCAAAATAACATTATTATAACTAGACTAAAAGCACAAATGTAAGTACATAAATTGACATACTATAGTTTCAGTTCTATAAACAAGAGCGTTCTACAGTTTCTAAATGTCAAATGAAGGGAGAGAAGTAAAGACACAAACGCATGAATGGGTTTTACTAATATGGTCAAAGGAAATAACAATGGGGAGATAAGAAACAGGTGTGGGAAACATGTTTCGTTATGTCCATTTGACGTTTAAACATCGAGGGAGGTTCTTATTTATATGACTAACACTATAGAATGCCAATTCATTTATACTTTCATATGTGTTTTAAGAATTTTTTTTTGCTACAGTCTATATCACAAAGTTTTACCCCTTCCTTTCTTGAATTACAATAACTAATTAGAGGGAAATGAGATGAATAAATTGTGACAATTAACAAATATGTAAATTGATTGTAACTCGTCTCAAATAACATAAAAAAAAGAAAAGAGCAAAATAAGATTTAATAGCATTCTATAATTGATAATATTAATTATAAAACGAAAGCAGCAACAGTGTGAAACAAATAGCTAATGAATCGAAACTGCACGAACAAAATATTTTAAAAATAAATTTTCACTTTGCAATGATATTTTTAACTAATTAGACTGAAATAATTTGAAAAGTGAATTAAATAAAGTTCAAATTCACACAAACTGACAATTTCCACAATTTTTCTAACATTTTTCACTAAAAAAAAAAATCAAGATTTTCCATAACAAATTTCAATCGTGGTCGAAATCATGACTTTCAATGATTTTTAATGACTTTTCAGGAGTGCAAATACCCCAACCACAGTAAAAATGAAAAAAATATTAATCTGAACGTTTGAACAAATGTTTTCAATTTAATTTTATTTTAAATACTTATGCAAGGATGCACCATTGATTAACTTATCAAAAGTGACCCATGAAACCTTTTAATTTCACCCTTGCTTTGTCTTAAAAATTAATAAAAATAGGAAGGAAGAAAGTATCAGAAAAACTCTTTTTCTAAGCCATGCTCTGTTACAGTGAATAACATTATCTTCAGATGATGATTGGATTGTAGTAATTTTGCTTATCAAAGTTTTATGATAATTAATTTTGTGTTTATAGAAAAGTTCAATTTATTACAAGTTTGGTCGTACAAGCTAGGAATATATATATATATATATTTTTTGAAAATTCAAAAAGAAAAATGAGAAGAAAAAAAACGTAAATTTCAGTTTGAATTCAAGTTTTATTGACAACCATCACATTAATCTGACTGTATTAGTTGCAAATTTTATTTTTTACTGATTCATAGTTTAAGCTAACTTTAGGGAGAAAATAAAGCTTTGTGCTTGTTTTTTTTAACATGCCAATGAATTACTTATAAAAATTAGATTTCTAACCTTATAAGTATATTTCTTTAACTTTAATTGCATTTTAAAATTTTTATTTATTTTTATACTTTTATTTGAACAAAAAATCATTTATAGATGAGTGTCACATATTATTTTCAAACGGAATATGAATGCATCCAATACTTTTAACATTAACATAATAGCATAATCACATTATGCTATTATATTAATGTTGGCATTCTATATTATATTTTTTTCAGGGCACCTACTTATGCATTAACAAATGAAAAGAAAGCAAAGACAATGAGGCCCCTACACAAATTAATCCCAATGGAAAATATCTTAATATAAGAATTGCATACATAAGTAAAAGTGAACACAAAATTTGCACAAACAATTAAAAGACAAAATGCTGGATCATTAATGAACAAATATAGCTTACTTACTAAAGCTCGATTTATATGTGCCATTCCATTACGAGTTAGAGAATTATTGGCTAGTACTAAGGTTTTCAAACATTCACCACAATTAGCTGCTTGTTGACATAAGCCATCAACCAAGTGGCAAACGCCTAAATCCTAGGGAGAGCAAAATATTTTTTTTAAATGAAAAATGGAATTGTTTAGTATGATAGAATTAATATGCTCAAGATTTCACAAACTAATTAACTGTAAACATAAAAACTTGTGAAAAGATTATGCATACTTCAACTTAGTATCTATAGAAACTTCATAACTCAAAAAAATTACAGGCATTTATAGTCAATCAAGTTATAAATTTCCTAGTTAAGATTTTTTCAGGAAAAAATCTTACAACTTTAAGGCTGGGCTAATTTTTTTTTCTCACTAAATGTAAAATGGGTACTTTACCCCAAGAAAAGTGATGAAATAATTAGATTCAATTTATTTTAACAACAGAGCAAGATTTTATTTTTCATTTTTTAATGTTTTCGTAAAACAAAAATTTTTAAAAAAAAGATCGATGTGGAGAAAATAATATATTTAGCCTTTGAATATATTATTTTTGTTGAATAAAATTTTTTTTAATGTGTTACTTTAAGTAGTTGTGGCACAAAGTGTTAAAGTGTTAAGTAGTTGTGGCACAAAAATCCTTGGACAATCAGTGCTTAATTTATTTTCATTAAGCAAAATAAAATAATTCCAGGCGATTATACATTAACAAATTTAAAAATGTATTTATACAGTGGTACCTCGAGATACGATTGCCCCAACATACGAGTTATTCGAGATACGAGCTGTCGAGTGAACGAAGCTTCGTTTTGAGATAAAGCACCATTTGAGATATGAGGAATGGCCATACAAGCGCTTCTCGTCCCCGACAATGCTCCTGCTCATCCACCGAACCTCGAAGACTACATCCTAGAAGAGTTAAAGTTTATAAAGGTTCTCTATATACCACCCAACACCACTCCTATCTTGCAGCCCATGGATCGGTGATTTCTAATTTTAAAAAGCTGTACACTAAGTACCTGCTCCGGTGCTGCTTTGAGGTGACAGAGAACACAAACTGGACACTGGAAGGACTACTTTAACATCGTAATATGCCTCAGAATTATTGATCAGGCCTGGCTGAGTGTTACAACGAGGACCTTGACCTCTGCGTGGAAGAAGCAGTGGCCTGAGTCTGTAGCCGAAAATTGTGCTGTGGCCTGATTCGAACCCGAAGTGCCAGTGGAGGAGGAGATTGTGCCTCTGGGAAAATCCATGGGCCTGGTGATGGGTGAGAGAAACGTGAAAGAGCTCGTCGAGGAGCACATCTACAATAGTTATTTACTTTCCGTTCTTTTTTTTTCTTAACAGTTAGAAACCAATACCTGTAGCATGCAGAACAAAAAAAAAGTTTTGTTTTCCTTCTTCCTAATAAACACATACCAATAAAAATTTTCATATTCAATATTTATACATCATTCAACAACTTTTCCATTAATTTCTTAGTTTTTTGGCAGCTTTTTAGAAAAAAAGTGAGAAATGGTTTCGGTAATATCCTTTTTGGAATGCAAGCAAGAATTATGAACTTCGACATCGTGATTGACTGCACAGTTCGAATTTTGAATTGAAAATTGCATACCAACAAAACAATAAAATTAAATGTTATCAACATATAAATAGCAATTAAAAGAACCTTTCTTTTAAAATATGGTTTAAAAGGTCAAAACGAAATTCAGAAAATTAGCGTCAATGCAACAATTGTAATATTTTCCTTTTCTACAAACATTGCTGTTAGCGATTGTAAGATAATGTGTGATTGGTTGGTTTAGCAGAGAAAAAATAGTTCAAAGATTTCAATGGATGGGAGTATGAAAGCTTTCAGAAAAAGAGTGTGAAATATTATCTATTGTTATTATAAAATTAAAAATTCTTAAACATTTCAAATCATTTTGTTAAAAGAAAAAAATACTCCCAAAGTACCAGGATGAACATGAACTGAACATGAAATGGATGTAGCCTCCAGATTAGAAGACAAAATAGGAAACCCCCTGTTTATATAAACAAGAGCAAATATCCTAACCCTTTCTTCCACTCCCACCACAATCTTTATCTTTCATAGACTGCATCGTCCCATAGTCTCCAAAGAGGTCAAAGGTTCCTCCATTTACTTAGCAACCATGGGAGAGTTTTCTGTGGACTTTTATCTAGTTTCACAGGGTTATAATGGAGCAAGTTTTGATGCAATCAAAGTATTGTTAAGTTGATGATATTTCCCCCGTTTGGCAATAAATTTCCATCTAAAAAAATTGGATATAATGGATGGTAAAATAATAGTTAAACTAAGAAAATGGAAGAAAAAAGTTGTTCCAGTTTATCTTTAAAATTTCCCGATTTTTTCAGATTTTTATCCAAATTTTCCAGACATTCTCAGGTTTTTTCTAGAATAAAAAATTCCCTGATAATTCCAGGTATTCAAGGTTTTCCAGGTGGATGGCTACCCTGTTACATTAATTATTAAATAATCATAACAAAAAATGGGGAAAACTGAATACCAATTATTTTCAACTTACAAGAAGAGGAAAAATTCATTTGGGAATGAAACTTAGTATATAGCTTCAGGGTGTTCACCCCTTGAAATAATGAATAATGCCAAACAGCTAATTTTAAGAAAAACACATTTGAAATTGGCATTGTGGTTTAGTGGCAAAGACTTACCTGAAAAAAAAGAGGCCTCAGGTTCGATTCACACAGTGGACAGTTTTTATTTTCACGATTTGCATTTCTCAATAAAATGTTTCTCTTTATTCACCACTAAGTTTAAATGTAATTTCATTTTATTTATGATATTTTTAAACTATTAGATATTTCTAGATATTTACATAACAGTAATAACTTAATCTTTTAGTAACTGGTAACTTTTAATACTGGTTAAAATAAATGGTAACTTTTAATACTGGTTAAAATGATATTTTTAAATTGTGTTTATTGTTAGGTTTCCACAGCAACCTCCTTTGTGCGGAAGTTTAATAAAACTAGAGCTGCACTCCTTTGAAGAGAGACGATAATATGTTAATTTGCCGGCACTTTTTGCATTAGTAATGTGCCATCCTGTCATATTAATACTTTTCTTTATGTTTACAATACCTTCAGTAAACATTTTACAAAATACAATTATAATTTTTCTTTGAATCATACATACATTTAGATTTTTTTAAAAATATTTTATAATGCTTTACAAATTTTTAAAATGAAATAGGTTTTTAGGCAAGAATTCTTCAAGAAATTTTACACTTGATTTCACAACATCTAATGTTAATGCAACTTGGGCGTTAATTGGTTAAATCCGAACTATTTTTCTTACATATATTTTGCCGATAAGCTTGTAATGTTAAGTATTATACATCATACTATATAAAATATTAGATTACAAACATTATACTGAATTATTTTTTTATGGGGATTTAGTTTTTAAGCTAAAATTATTTGGTTTATTTAGCACAATAACTAAAAGGAAATAGTAAATAAAATGAACAATTATTTTATGAAAAATGCTTGTAATTTTCCAACATACCTGCAAATTATTTGTTTGTAGATTTAAAAGTTCGAGAGTGTAGTTTGATCTTAGAAGGTTTCCTAATTGGAGTCCATCAGCTGAACAAATCTTATTTTCTCCCAAGTATAACTCAAGAAGAGTGCTATTCAATTTTAAAGCAGCGACTGAAAGTAAATATCAGAAAAGAGTAAAAACAGTGATTAAATAAAAGAGAAAAATTTACTTTTGAATTATCAGTAATGTTGCTTAACATGCTAATAATTATTAGTAAAGAAAAACAAAATATTTTTCAAATTGCATTAAAAAAAATAACTATCATTTTAATACAGTTTAATTTACGTAAAAAAAAGAAGACACATTCAGAAATTTTTTTGATTAAAGACAATTGCATAAGAGTATACAGAAAGTTCTGGAAAACTTAGATGTATTTCCCCCCCATATTTCTTTTAGAAAATACATATGTCACCCTTTTCTATACATTAACATTAGGTGATAACAGCTTCAAATTGATTTTGTTTCTTAATTAATTATTAGATTAAACTTACCCAGTATTACAAGAGCTCTTCCATTAATGCCACAGTTTTCCAAATGAAGTGCAACTAAAAATGATCCTGTTCTAAAGGCTCGCCCAAGTATCAGTAAACTTTGTTCATTTTGATTTGTTTTAGAAGCATCTAAATATTGCAAGCAAGGAGTCTGAAAAAAAATATAGAGAGTAAAAAATAAAATACATCTTGCAATATAATAGAGAATTTAACTTTAAATGTTCTTACATTTTCATTTAAAAGGATAAAATTAAGTCTTTACTGTTTTTTAATATCAGAAAAGAAGCAGTGTAAACTATTAATAATGAGGATTCATATTCAATCTTTAAAAAAAAAATTTAAAAGTCTCAGACCATAACAAATATACACAGCAATATAAGAGATTGATTAAATGTATTGAAAAATATATTTATTAGGAGATAGCTTTTTTTTAAAAATTTGTGGTCATTGATTACCACACTACAAATTAATAGTTTATAAAATGATTTTATTTATTTAGAAATTGATTTACCATTTCTCAAATAACTGATTTATGCATTAGCTGATGATTCATTCACTTACCAATTTGCTGGTTTGATTATTCACTGATTCACCAATACTTTAATTCATCTTAACTTTTCTTTTAATCACTAAGTGCATGAAGGATTATTTATTCAGGAAGGCCACAAATATTCAGAAAAGAAATTCACTGTCTTACAAATTTTATGAAATTTTCCAGAGTTTTGTTATTGATATCATAAGTTTTATGATTAATTTTATAGTTATGACTTATTCTTATACATGAAATAAATTACAAAACACTTATACTAGCTTTAGAGTAAAAAAAAACAAAAAAAAAAACTACAACATTGGATTTATACCTCAACCCTTGGCACCTCAAACTCAAATTATAATACATTTCTCGGACTTATTTGGTTTTTTAAATTAAATTCTGCCATTTCTCTGATCTATCTAGAATAATGAATTCTTTGTTCTTCTGAGATTTCATGGGAAAAAAAAAAGAATAAATGTCATGAATTCATAAAAAAAACCATGTTTGAAGCCATGAAAATGAATTTACTGCAAATTAAATGAACCCAAGAACCATGTTGAAACACATGGAAAAAACCATTCTGTTTTTTCTTTCTTTCAAAACCAGGGTTTTGGTGAACCCTGCGCAAAACCTATTTTTTTTTCTTTTCTGAATTCTTAACTCATGAAAGTTACTAAAATTCAAAGTAAGAATAAATGACACAAACAGTTATTTCATCAAAAATTATAAGATTTTCTTAAAATTGAGTTATGTACTTTTAAAGCCTGTAAATGACACATTAGCAAATTGTGGAATTGTCCATTAAAAAAAAGCAATAGCCTTTTGACACATTAGACAAATTTAAAAAATAATTAGTCCAAGTATTTATTTAGAGAAAACATACCCTTTTCAGCATTTTCGAACAAGCTTGCCAGCCTTGATTTCCTATATTTTTGTTTGAGGAGATATTTAAATGTGATGTTGTGTCATAGTACTCAATCATGTCAAATATAGCAGCAGCTCCCTAAATAATGGAATTATATTACTATAAATAATAAAAATGCAATAAACAATACAACATATATGAAATAGTACAATAATAAGATAAGAAAAGAGTTAATTGCATGAAACAGTAATTTTTAAAAAACTCAGTGAATCAGCTTTTTAAATACTAATTATTCGAAATTCAGCCACAGAATATTTCCTCTTTATTAATTTTGGATTTTTCAAGAAAAAAATCTTGTCTATTTTTTTTCCTAATAATAATAAATTCAATGAATTTTGAGTCATCTTGAATCTTGTGATGAAATATTTCTTAAAGTATTAAGTTACATAAAAATAATAGACATAGAATGAACAATCTTAAAGAGCATGAATAAATTTGTGTCTGTTAATTAACTTTCAATTTTATTTAATTTTTAAAGATATAATTTTTAAAAGTTTTTAAATTATGCTCAATCTTAAAACAAATTTTGAATTTAACAAACGTTTTAATATTTTCAAATTATTTACTCTTACTTAAACCCTATATCTTATTAAAAGTTAATTTATAAATAAAAATTCTTATCTTTATATAATTATTTAAGTAATTAATTCCTATTTCTTTACTATTTCCTATTCTTTAATAAAGACTATGGCTATATAATAAATAAAATTATTCAGATTAAAGAAGTATTTTTTAATAAAAAGTCTAAGAATAAGATTTAATCAATAACTTTTACTTCAAGTGGTAAAAGGGAAGATTAGTAGTCACCACATGGTGACCATAATTTGTTATCGCCTCTTTTTGATACCCTTTCTTCACTCCTTAAATTCTGGAAAAGCAATCACATAATGAACATAAAATTTTTTATTTTTAATATATTTTCTTTATTTTAATTTAAATGTTTGATAAGTTTTGTATGGCAATAAATTTCCTATAAAGAATCTTTAAGATTGTTAAATTTAAGCATAATAAAATTCAATCTCAACTATTTTTTCAATGTGATTAAATGAAAGGATTTTATTTCTTCATTATTGTCTGATATTATATTCTTCGATGATTTTTTCCGTCCTTTTTTATTGACAGTTAGTTGTGGTTAACTTTGTTTTTTTTTGAGACCCTACAGTAGAATTCATTATTGACGAAAAGAAACTCTGTAAAGAGAAGGTTGACAATTGATTTTGTTTCTTTGCTGAAGGATAAAATGGGAATGAAAAGGCAGGTGCAGTATTTCATCTTTGGAACAATTGTACAAAATGACAAAGAAGCAGAAAGGGAATGACAAAAATAGTAAATGAACCCCTAAAAGTAATGTTTCCCAAAAAAGTTCAACAATAAAATTAATACACAAACATGGCAATGGTTAAAGGATAAGATTTATCTGAAAAAAAAAAAATAGAAAATGAAATCAGCAAATCAAATGCAAAAAATAAAAAAGTAAGGAAATAATGAACAATGATAGAAAGCAGAGACAAACAAGCTCAGAGTAGTATTTGTAGAAATTTTAACCATATCACTTTTTGTTAAGAGGCTAAAATTTCCAGAGTAAATTACATATCATTCTAAAACAGAAGTTTAAAATTGATTAGAGCCAAAACAAGTTAAAAATCAAATCTATTATAATTTCTTTTTCCTTTTACTTTTGCATTATTATAATAACTAGCCGCCTGAGGCGGCCAGCTGTCCGCCACACTAAAGATTTTCACAAATAAAGTTTTTTGAAACATAGCAGGAAATCTGAAGATTAGTGGACAATTAAAGTGTTCCTGTCCAGCAATTTTGTCTTCATATCCAGTTCTGCTGCAGATGTGTTATAGCTCTTGAGGATGTTTGAAATTATATAGCTACAACGCTTAAGAAAAAAAAAACTAAAATGCTAAATACATGAAAAGAACACGAAAACGAATAAATTTTTTATGGTATCAATTTCTATTTCTATATAATTTTTTATGGTATCAAATTCTATTTCTATATCTGTTACGTCAAGCACTCAGGTATTATAATTTGATCTAGTTGTGCTTGTATAATTTTGATCTAGTTGCGCTTGTATAATTTCGATCTAGTTGCGCTTTCTACGTCATTTTGTTAACATCGTTTGGTTTGTTGTTTAACATCGTTTGGTTTGTTATTTCTAAGTTAACTTTCAAAAAATTGGCTGGCAACAGCCAATTTTTTGAAAGCAACGAAAAAGCATAGATTTTCTTACAAAATGACTTATAACTAAAAAACTAATCCAAATTTTTGAAAAAGAAAAAAAATACTTCTTCATTATGTCAAAACACAATTATGTGCCGAGTTTCGTGCCTGGGCGAGGCTTCTGGGGCGATATATTAAGATTACAGACACACACACACACACAGCCGCTTTTATTATTATGTATAGATATATATATATATTATAATATAAATAACAATATTTTTTAAACAAGAAAAATAAATTATTTTTACACGAATTTAGAAGCAAAATCATTATTAAGGTACTTTTAAAGCAAAAAGCGGCCGATAGAAAGAAAAAAATGGCCATCAATAAATTTACTTCCATTGGCCAGTGCCGCCAGATAAATTTCCCAGTCTTGCACTTTATCATGCGAGCAACTTCATTGATTGAATTTTATAAAATATTTATAGTAGTTTTATTTCAGAAATAAAACTTATATAAAATATGACATTGCAATCCAGCATTAATGTATAAAATATATTAATATGATGCATACCTCATCATCCAAGTTACAATCTTCAAGCAGTAAAGATGAAAATTGAATTCGCTTAAAAATCTCCTCAAGAGCTTCACAATGATGAGCAACTAAATTTTCACCTACAATACAACAAAAACATTGCTTATATAAAATGCCTAAACAAAAACCTATAGTGACTAAATTTTAAAGCACCAAAACACTGAAAAATTTTCTAATCTTTCTCTTTTTTCTAAACAATATTTAACTTTAAATTTTTTTAAATGTCAAACAGAAATTTATTTGACTATAGAAACACTTAATAAACCTTCCTTTTTTTAAAAAAATGATTTGCAAGAAACAAGGATTCTTCCCAGCTACATTTAATTTGACACAAAATTAGTTTTTAAAGAAAATAAAGTTAATTATTTCAGACAAAATGAAAACGCCATAACGAGTTTGAGTCTTGCTGATTAAGCCAACACAAAGCATTTTGAGATGTCGAAGAATACATCTTATTGATAGCTAAAAATTTTATTGATAATGAAATAACATATATATTTTTTTTTCTACTAATCAAATGTAAGGTAAATATAACTGAAAGATTTTTAAAGGTATAGCCATCTTAGAGCTCAACCCCAGGGGTGCTCAATAAAACTTCTATACAAACTAAAATATGAAAAAGAGGTTTGCTTTAAGGCTGAAAGAATTATTACCTTTTAATTATTATTTATTTTTCAACGTTATTTGTATATAATTCATAGCTAATATAAAATAATGTATAAGTGTAATTATTAATAATATGCTTAATGGAAATTTATAATATCCACTTTATAATTTATTAGCATCAATATTAGGCAATATAAATTTGAAATGCAATCTGCCATCTTCTGTTGAATAAAAAAATAAACATAATTTTTACTTTACTTACTTCAACTGTGTTTGACAGTAAAAAAAAAAAAAGGCTATGAAAACCATGACGAAATTTTTTATTGCACAATCATATAAGCTAAATACAATACAAAGTTCCATATCCGGATGTTCATTTACCAGAAGGGACTCTTTTACGGACACTTTTTAACAGTCAAAATAAACAAAACTCTTTTCATATTTTTTTTTTTTTACACTCGCGACTTGTTAAAAAAAAGTAAGCAGGTATGAGAATTCTCCGCTTCTTTCGGATTTTCATCCAACTTCCGATTTTTGTTTGATTTTAATCCAATCTCCGCTATAATATGTAAAAAAAGTCCTTAAATAATAATAAAAATAATTATATAGCGCGGCAGTATAGCAAGCTATTAAGTAAATCTTCAAAAGCGCGATTTTGAATTTGCAGATTGTAATATTTTATTAAATGAAATACGAATTTTAAAAACTATGGAGAAATCCCAAACTGTTGAAAAAGTGATCGACAAAACAATAAAATTGTGTTCATCAAAAAGTAATTCCACAAATGCGTGATTCGAAATTTCCCATGTATGATAAAGTAGCATTCAAAAACTATGAAAATCCGAAGCAATAACTCACAAAAATGTGATCATAAATCAAAATAGGATTGCGGGTGAAGAGTCAATAATTTAGTGAAATGCACAATTTGAATTTTCCCAAATGAAATAATATTGTATTAAAACATTGAGATCTTAAAAACCAAGTAAAAATCCGTTTTAATAACCATGTGGATTCACTGTGGAATAGCTGCTCATTAAGGAGATCGGCAAATAATTTCAGACAGAAATGCAAGATTTGGAATTTGAGGTATATTATGATGGCATATTAAAATATCAAAATTTTAAACACGTGGAAATCTGAAACAAAAAGCAGCAAAAATATTGCAACCATATGGATTTATTCGTTATTGTTTGAAATTGACATTATTGTTTATTTGTTATTTTTATTGAATAAGGATGTTTGTTTACCTTAAAGACCTATTATCCGAAAAACCTATTTTCCGGTCTTGCCAATTCCACGTATGGGACTTTCCACTGTAATTTCAAATGAATTAGCTTGTACAGTTGTGCAACACAATTTGGTTTCTAAGTAATGTCTGGTTTACTTAATTTCTTTCTTAAGCTGGTTTACTTTACTTAAACTTTGACAATTAAAACAGTGGTTCTGAGAAGTATGGTGAAAAATGCTACTGCACAATTTTGCAAGTTAATTAGTTTCAAAACCATTTAAAAGAGATACAAATGAAGGGTCACTACTTTAAAGTTGTCATCTGCGACTTTTTTTAAAATTTCAGGGATGAGATTAGCCAAAAGACAAAAAAGCTGAATTTCCACGATAGTAAATTTTACGCAAGCGCAACCCTTTAATAGTAAATTCCAGACAGTTTAAGGTAATAAATAATGTGTTGACATACAATTGTGTACTAATCTATTATTATATAAATGATTACATTGATACTTAACATTTAGTGAAAATAAAAATTACCAATTGAAAAAATAAAGCTGGAAATTATATTTTTCCTCAGTTCACATAAGAGACAATTATTACTTGAAAAACCTACCCGGTTTAGTAAATTAAAACTACTGAGAATATACATTAATATTTCATTTCTTTTAATAAATACTGTTATGTGATTTAAAGCAAATATATCAGTAATATTACTTTTTAAATTATATTGGGAAAAAAAAACTTAACATTGGACCGAATCATTATGTTCATATTATAGTCTAATCTAACTAGAGCCCTCTGAAACATATCAATAACAGTGAAGTAGAAATATATAGTAACTCCTTAACATACAAAAATTGCTATTTTAGTTTGAAAAATTACATGACAATCAGCAACTGTTTAGATAATTGTCTTTCATTTGATAAGAATTGTGCATTTTATAGCATAAATAACAGCAATTATAAATAAAGTTTTGATGATGAGTTAATTCAATCTTTTTCCAAAAAAAAAAAAAGAAAGAAAAAAAAATTATTAAATCACTTATTAAGTGATTGCTTTTGTTTGCTATATTTAGTCATTAGTCCATCTTCAAACATCTTGTGACAATTCCTATTTTTTCTTCTTTGCAAGCACAGAATGTAAGTTTTGAATATATTCCCTTCCAGTTTCTCTGATGTTGTAACACTTGCATATACTAATAATCGTCGTTAGAAAATCAGTCACACTTATAGCAACTAATTAAAAAAAAATTTACTTCTTACAAGAATCGCGATTGTTGATCTTAAAATTGCGTGAATATGAATAACAATTATGGATTTTGAAATCACATGAATATGAAACTAGCTATACGATTTTGAAAATGAGAAAATACAAACTGGGATATAGAATTTTTAAAACGCGTAAATACAAATCACGATTCATAATTTTTAGATCGCGTAAATACGAATCATGATGCATAATTTTTAGAGTGCATAAATAAGAATTATGATGCATAATTTTTAGAGTGCGTGAATGCGAATCCCAATGCCTTATTTTAAAATCACGTATAAATATGAAAATCAATGTTTGATATTATAAACCGCATAAGCAAATTAAGACATTGAATTTTAAACTTGCGTGAATACGAATCGCTATGTAGGTTTTTAAAAAGGTGTAAATACGAATCACATATTGGATTTTTAAATCTCGTAAGTAAGAATCACAACGTACAATATTCAAATCGCGCGAATAAGAATCGCAACACGCAAATATGAAAAGCTATGTTTGATATTAAAATCGTGTAGGGGAGAGTCGGGTAGCCCCACCCACTTAAGGAGTATTGCTTATATTTCTGTATAATATTGAGTAATAATCAATATTTTTGTATGTTTCTATTGTTTTATCATCTAATTAAATAATGCAAAAAGAATAAACCAAAAAAAGAATAGTTTAACTTAAAAAAATAGAAATTTAAAAAAACATGTTTTTCAGCTCTTTTCAAAATGTGTCGGGTAGCCCCGCCCAGTTACAAAAATTATGTTTTTTGACTGTTTTTTCAGGTGTAAATGAAAATGACCAATGTATTGACAATAGATAAACCTCATTTATCATTTTTATCACAAAATTATTTTATTTATTACATATTTATATACTTTTAAAGAATTCTATCATTTAATAACTATCATTTAATAACAACAATATTTGTTGTTAAAAATTCATAAAACATTCAAATTTGAAGCAATAAAATAATAATCTTTGCAACCGTACATTTATCGACGAAATAAAATTGGGCGGTGATATCCGTCAGTCATGTGAGTGGTGCTATCCGAAATCAAATTTTTCTGTAAATTTGTAATTACTCGAACAATTTTTCACATATAAACTTTTTTCTTTGTGCAAATTAAACTTAAGACTACATACTTTAATGCTGTTTGTATAGAAAAAATTACTTTTTAGTATTAAAATGAAGTTTAATTGAAACATTCAACCAATTTTTCTTAATTTCATGACTACTGTAATCAACATATTTTCAAAACTATTGTTTACCATGTTAACAGCTGCATAAATACTTGAAACTTTGAAAATAATCTTTTTTTAATATAACTATTAATGTCCGATGGCCCAATGACTTGAAAAAATACTCTATACATATGAAATTGACAGTGGGCTGGGCTACCCGACTCTCCCCTAAATAAGAATCGAGATATTAGGCTTGGGACCTCTAAAAGGCTTGTCAGAAGCAGTGTCGTTTGAACTACGAAAATCGGACCTATCTGGAGGGCGGGTAAAAAATTCGGAAAATCTTATCTGCTGCGTGTAAAAAGAGAGAAAATAGCTAAAATAAGTAAAACTGAGAAAGGATTGGTAGCTATGTAATTTGAATTTTCTATTTCTCTTTGAAAATCAGTGAATTTTCTGAAAAAGCGGAAAACTTATTTAAAAAAAAGTGAAATTTTTAGAAAATCTGAATTTTTGATAAAAAGCTGAAATTCAAGAGATAAAAGTGAAAAAAGCGGAAATCCGCTAAAAAGCGGAAAAATCTCATCCCTGAAATTTAAACTTATATTTTTCAAGCCATGAATCTAAAAAGCAGATTAAAATAAGCAAACAATTAGGATGGAGTTACCCCTTTTAAACTCCTGGCAATGAGTATATTTTCTACATTCAATATTAGTTGGATATCATGTAGTTATCACATTAAACTAGTAGATATAAGGAAATATTAAAAACTGTTTTGAAAAAGTTCACATAACTCAAAAAAGATTTTTACCTTTTAAATTGAGCTCAAATCCAAATTCTCCATTTAGGTGAACAGTCTAAAAAAAAAAAAGAAAAGAATTTTAATATTTTTTCTTACTTTTATTTTCTAAAAAATAAAACTGTATACAATTCTGTCAAAGTTTCTTTAATGTTTAATTATTTTTTACAAGCTCAGTCTGGCATGTAGATCGGTGCTACAGCACTAGATTATTATTTCTAAAGTTATCTGACACCACATGTTTATTTTCCTTGCATGGTAAAACCTCCAAACAGTCTCTTCAATAGTCTGACCAGCGTAAAAAGTGGATCCTATTTTAATTACGAACTAACTGATTTTTCAAAAAATTCATAAATTACAAAAAGGCACACAAACAGAAGTATTAATATAAATCTAACAAAAATGAAATTTGGATAGGTAAGCATTTTCATAAAAAATTAGTAATTCATATAAAAATAAATTCAGTGCATTTTGAACAGCATCTTATTAAAGTTTCCCGTAGTTTTTCATAGCATTAATAAGAAATATAATGTAGTAAAAAGCATTGATGCTTTATTTTTAATCTTTTCAATTTTTGTCGGATGTTTGCTTCACTTTTACATATTTTTGCACAGTCCCTGCCCTCTACATATAAAAAATAGGTCACTGTTACAAAAAATCTATAGATTTAGAATTTTATTTAATGTGTACTTAAAGGTCAGATAAGAAAAATAAAATGAATAATGCAAGCTGATAATTAATAATAATGAATGCAAAATATAAGATAATTCAATAAGCTAAAAATTATTTAATTAATATACAAATTATTATTAATAATAAGCAATTGCTCATAGTTTACACCTGTAAATTTTTATGAAAAAAAAATGTACAACTGAAAGCTGTGATAAAACAACTTGTAATCAATAATTTGCAATTTACAAGCAGTAATTTTAAATGAGTTGAACAAATAATTTTTAAGTAATCATTACTGCATTAAGAAAAAGTAATTATCCCAGCCTAAGCCATCAAGATTTAGAAAAATGTGATTACTGTGTAAACAGGCTCAATACTTTAGAAAATTTAATAACTGAGTATATGACCTAAGTTCTCATTTAATTTTATCATTTTAAACAACTTACCAAGTTTTATAAAGTGTATTTGATATCAGAACATGAATTTAACTAAAAGGTTTATAAATAGGAAATAATGAAATGAATAAACTGCTATCCTTTGAGAATTGTAGATCATTTATGATATTTATTAAAATATATTGAGACAAAACTCTGTAAAGAAATAACAAAATTATAGAAAAATATGAATTTACTTGTAATTGTAGCAAGACTTTTTGTAATGGTTTAACTCCTTGTTTCCAGCAAGCAGCTCTATATGAAGCAACAATATTGTCAGTTGATTCTGGGCCTTCTATGTTATAAAATAATATAATTACAAAAAATGCAAGAATGGCTGGTTTTTATTTAAAAAAAAAAAGATATGCATAAAACAGTAAAAAAAATCAAAATCAAAATAATATTTTTAAAAACCACGTTTTTGTAGTGGAGAATAATAATTAAAAAAACAAAAATTTGAAAAAAGAAAATCGTGGGGCGCATGAAATACATAATACGTAACAGTATGTGTGCTCAAGAGAATATGTGTATGTATATCTGTAATTGTATCTGAATGTGGATGTGTAATATGTTTGTGTCTATGCATGTGTATGTGGTTGTGCATGTGTATGAGTAAGAAAAGGTGTATGTGTATATGTACTGTTATGTAGTTCATGCTCCCCACGTTTTTCGTTTTTCAAATTTTTGTTTTCTTAATTATTATTCTCCACTACAAAAACATGGTTTTAAAAAGTATAATTTTTATTTTTTTTTGTACTCACTTTCAAAACCTCAATTTTTCTCACTCACTGTACACAAAAATTTTCAACTGACATGTGACACTAATTTGAAATAATCGAATCAACAACAAAAGACAATTGCGAAAATAAAAATTTTTCTTTAATTTTAATTTACTTTGTATGTCTTTTTTCTCTTCATTTTCATGCATTGTCATCTAATTCTGAACTATGTGCCAAACTTGAAGTCCGTAGCTAGTTGGGAAGTTAGTTTAAAATCGATTACAAAATTCCACCCACACAGACATACACGAAGGCAAGTTGATATAAACGTGGTAAAAAGATATCTAATTTTTCATTGAGAAAAAAAATTAGTGCACCATCAGATTTATGCCAGCAGAATTATACTAAACTTTAAAAGAAAAATATTTATTTCTGTAATAAAAATGGAAGGTGAAAATGGAAATATTTCTGCGTATCAAATTACATAGCTGCTTATCTTTTTCTTAATTCAAGTGCCAGATCAGTTTCAAATGAAAATTTTGATTTCAACCCTTTTTTCAATTTTATCAATAAAAGAGATAAGGGATTCATTTAAATGTGCATATTGATAAATGGATAATAAGGTAGAAAATTTATCACCAGCTTAATAGAAAAGATGATTTTTTGCCTTTTCACCTTGGAGACTACATTTCTTCAGGTTATTTTTAGTTTTTTTAAGAAAAAACTTAGAAATGTTGTAACTTTTGAGAAATTTGAAAAAAATTATATTATATTAAATCGGGACCAACTTTTAGTAAAAAAAAAAGGCCGGAAATTTGGAAGTGCTTGGTCTTGAGGACCTGTAGTTTGGCACCCAAAAAATAGCAGAATCACTCATGTAATGTACACATTCTAAACTTATTAATTGAATATTTAATGAAAAACTATTGTTCTATATTATTTTAACTTTTTTTACAATTTTAACAAGGTAATTCGAAGATGGTTTCTAAAAAAAATTTCTTTAAAAAAAAACATTGAATATATATTATATTCCTATGTTTTATTCCTACCATTTTATAGCAAGATTATATTTTATATGTTGAGGGAAACACAAGGAATGGAGGATTTTTGAGGTTATTATCTTAATTCAACATGGGAAAAAGAAAATAATTGTTCCAACAAACAATTTAAGAATATTTTCCCTCTGTGTAAAATTTTTCAGTGGTAAATCTCACATGATTATGAACAGAACTTAGGTGAATATTTTTTGCTGAGAATTTAATTAAATATTTAATGAATTCAAAATTAATCCGAAGTTCCTAGAAATACTGACAGACATACAATAAGCAGGCATAAAAAAAAATTATAAACCAGATAATTTAATTTTAAAAAAAATATCAGAGGGGAAAGAAGATTTTTTTAAGAAACTAGAAAGTTCTGACCCTTTCTCGCCCCACTAACCAAACATAGTGGTTGCTTCTCATTCATCATTGCATTTTTTCTTCTTTAAAATTAATAAAAAAGTATAATTTTGTTTACAAAACAAACAAAAAAATAATTTTATGTTAGGACATTTTGTTAATATCTTAATTGTTAGAACAAAATATACCTATAATTGAAAAAAAAAATAAAAAATCAAACCTAGGAATACACAACATAATTTTAATATTTTTCAACACAGAGGGAAAATAAGACTTCATGGTTACCATATTGAAAAATTAATAAGTTGATTAGAGTGTGTTGGAATTGATCTTTTTTTTAATCAATAATTTTACCCCATTTAATAATGTTTATAAATGAAATAAAAAAAGCAACATTATTAAATGGGATGCCACTGCGAGTTTTTACTAAAATAATTTTTTTTCTTTTCTCCCATTTTATTCTGTGTTACAAATGTATTCAAAATTTTTTTTAAAATTAAACTTTTTACAGACTTGCAGTCATTTATATAGAGCTTCGTAATTTATAGCAGGTAACAAATCTTCAAATGCATTTTCAGGCAAACAATGTATTTCAACCTCCTTGAATTAATATAGAATAATCTGATTTCCATTTTGGGAATTATAAAATTTTGCATTCTTTTTAATGCACTACAAGATTTATTTGAATTTTCTATTAGGTATTAATTTTGCTAATTTATTTACCAAAAATCTGATCAAAACAAAATAGAGATTTGATTTCCGAACCAATTGCTAATGCTAAGAATTGCTATTGAATGAAATTGCTAAGTCTCACTGCTTAATTTTGGTATAGAATTGTTATGATGAGAGGTCGCACCATGACCTCTTAAAAAATTTTAGTCTTTAGAAATCTGAAAAATTTCATCTGACATTTAACATAATTAGATCCTTCTATTTAGTTGAATACGTTGTAATTGAGCTATAGTAAATAAACTGTCATTTATTAGAAACTGTTCTTTTCTCAGTAGGTGAGGATTCTATTAGAAAATTCAAAATTGTAAAAAAATTTTATTCCTTCAATTATAAGAGTTGAAAAATTGAACAGTGAAAGGATGATTTGATTAAAAAAAAATATAGGTTATGATTTGTTAAATTTAGAATTTAATTTTCAAATTAAAAAATTTCTCTCTCCCCAAAATATAATCTCATACTCACGATGACTTCTGTTATTGGCCTTGCGTTAAAATTTGCAGTGGAAATAAGTTTGCCCCATTCTGGATTTTTTTAAAAATTATTTTGCTTAGTTTTCTACATGTCATTGCCCAATTTATGTTAAATTTCATAACTTTGAGCTAAGTATAATAGCAAGAATATTTTTTAGGAAGATTTACATGTGCGGAATATTATGCAAATCGTCGATTTGAAACTAAACTGTGGTAACTCAAAAAGGCAAGTTTTTCAGGAGAGCGTTTCTAACTTTTCAAGAAGGCGAATCGAAACGATGCGATAACGATTTATCTGCTCTCTAAATTAATTTTATGGAACTTATGAAGCTAACACATTGTTTCTCTAAAAGGGTGATTTGTTTTACACAAAATGACCCAAATATCTCATTTTTCGAGTTACTAAGGTTTAGTTTCAAAGCGATGAAATGTGCTGTTATAACTATATAAAAAATAAGCTTTTGAGAGCCTAGGTTTTTAGCCTGAAATTCCACAAAAAATATTTTTCTAAACCATTGTTCTAACCTTATTGTTGTTACAATATGATTAAAATATAAGTCTGGCAGATTGTAACGCCTCACATAACGTAGATTTTAGCGTATAATTCTACAAAATATACTTTTATTAATATTTGTTTTTATCTTATTGTTGATCCAATATGATTAAAATACAAGTCTGAAAGAGCTTAATGCCTGACTCAACATACTTAAAATTTTACTTTATCGCATAAATTGAGTAAATAAAAGCTCTAGCTAAAGAACTATTACAATACTCAATAAAACCTATTATTATATTTAAATCTACAATTAGCTTAGTGGTATGCATTAAAATTAAACAAAACTTCACTATAATATTATGAGGATCACTTTAATGAAAGTATTAATTATAGACTTAACATTTCTTATGGAACCTTATATGATATAACATCTTTTCACAGTGTATCATTGAAGAAAATAAGATAGATCAAATATTAGAGTGTGAGGTACTTTTTAACTAGGTTCCAAATCGAGAATTTCTTTTAAGAATAAACTGAGCAACATTGCAGTTAAAATAGATACCCAAAATTTTAAAAACCACATAAAATGCAACTAATTAAAATTTTCAGTAAATATAATGAAGCATTTGAAGAACTGACCCACACTCCATGGATCAGGTGCTTCAAAATATCCCGTAACAATCGTTTCATCATCAGGAAAAGTCACTCTTCTAACTTTGGCAAGATTGTTTATATTAGCTATCTCTCTCAGAACAGATCGCTCATTCGGAGAGGATGGAGCAGAAGCAGATCTCTCAATCATGCTACTGATTGAACAGTTTGGTTCAATATCGATAGATAGAGAAGTCATATTTTAGTATTTTAAATCATTTACTTCTAAATTTTGTATAAAAATTGCCTTAATTCATTATTATTTTGAAGTTTAAATGTCAATTTTTCTCTCACTCTCATCCTCGACTCATTGCCGTAACCAGATACCAAATCCTGAAAACATAAAAGTGATAAAAAGAATTAAAACACTATTTATTTTTTGCAGAAAATCAGCTGAAATTTTAATTTGAGAACCATCGAAAATAAATTTTTAGATCTATAACTCGTATTTTTCTTCTTTTTCAGGAACAGGGGTTGTTATGTAAAAGAGAGGTTATAATATGCATTATTCCATTTAACCAATCAATCTCGTGTTTACATCAAAATGTCCAATTAAAATTCAGCTTTGAGAAGTTTTAAGCTGCAATAGAATTAAGCCTTAACAAGCCATAAAGTTTTTCAAAATTATTGGCAACATCAGTTGCTTTGTTTATTTATTTGTTGTGCTGTCAGGACCGAAATTTGTCTCCTTTTTAATTTTACAACTGTCGAAAAAAAAATTCTTCAAATTTAAGAAATGGTAATGTATTTTAGAAAAAAGAGTAATTATGAAAATCCAAAACTTTTACTTTCATAAATTTGAGTTATCAGTGCTTAGGACGAAAAATCATTTTCATAATGCTGAAATATTTGAAGTATTTAGATTACTTTTTTATCTACAAATATGTTGAGAATGTTTTAAAAATAGTTACATTGTTCATTTAATATTTAAATGTGGCAGCATAGAAGCATTAATAAAAATTTACATTAATTTTGGCAAAAAACGCATGCAAATACTTAAATTTGGCATACATCGTTGAAAAGGAGAATGAGGAAAAATGTTATAGATCGATATGCCTTATGAGTTAAAAGTATATTTAGTGGTTTTATTATTTAGCGTGTTAAGCGTTTTCCTCTGTATTCGTCATTTTACAGCACATTTTGTAAATTTTCAACTTGTTAAAAACAAGTCAAACCTCTGACAATTCTCCTATAATTTTGATTGAATTACCTTACTATGGTGTCAGGAAAGTTCCATATGGTAAACTGGGTTTTTCCGAAAATTATGCAACTTAGTTTCATTATTATCTTTATAAACAGTTTCTCAGTTTGGTCTTATTAGATCAATAAAGAAAATTTTAACGTTTAAAGTCATCTCAGCAAACTCTTGCGGGAAGTTCTTATCTCAGTTCTTGATTGTGCAGGGTTATTTCCGTATCGTGATTTGTTGCGCCATCTACAATCCCCTAGGGGCCAAATAGATTTTAAACTTGCAGTTTAGAACCCCCTCCCCCTAAAAAAATGTGTTGAGTGGGTGGCTACGAGTTATATCCTTTGAGTTGGTCCCTTTCTGTGACGTTTTTTCTTAGTTTCTTGCGCTCCACTGCTAGGAAGTTGCCAAGGGCAATTATTCTGCCACAGATCTTGATGCAGAATTCTCCCAGATGGTGCATCTACCCAGTTCTTGAACTTGTAATAAATACAGAAAATGAGGATATTTCTGTATCGACATCACTTTGCTTCTGCTTCCTATATTCGCCAAAGCACTGAAAGGTTTATTAACTTACAAAAATTAAAAAAAAATATAGTGTTTTTCCAGGGGGTGGCTAACAGTTATTATTTCCAATTTGCTTCCTTCTGTGAGTTCCCCCCCCCCTTTAGTTTTTTAAGGACCACTGCCCGAATGTCACCAAAACTAGGTGTTTCTTTTAACATAGATACCGATACGGAAATCTTCCTAAAAAAAACTACTAATATAAACGTGAGAGTTTGAATTATTTATTGACTGGTTTTATTGAAGACAGGATTTGCATAGCAGGTTGGCCCTTGAGTGAAAATTTTCTGAAATGTCTACTGTTTGAACCTGCTTACGAACCCCTGATATATTTATCTATACTTAGAAAAATAGTTTGTTGATACTGATTTCCATGTAAATACATGTGGTTTTCTGAACAGCCATTTGTCTTTTTTTGCTTATTTTAATATTTTTTTTAGAACTTATTTTTAATATAATGCTAATATGACATAATTTCTATTTTGAGTTTACTTTTTTAGTCATACTTGATTCATGGCAATTTTACCATACTTTAATATTGTTTGCTGAAAGTCTTTTTGGCTGTTATTATCATTTTATCAGCTCTCTCGTCATGGATTTTCTGCTTCCTATATATATATATGTTTTGTCGACATGCGGATTTAGGGGGCAAAAATATTACAAATGATTTATTTGTAAATCACTTTTTGATGTGCATGATTGCAAAAGATGCTACATTATTTTCTAATTGTTTATCTGAGTTTTTTATACAATAGTACAGCATATATATTTCTAATTTAAAGTATCATTTTTCAACCTGCTTTATTCGTCACTATTCTATCGTAAATCAATGTCTATGGTTTTCCAACCATTTTCATGTAATTTTTCCTCTTTTTATATTTTAAATGCAATGTGAATAATGCAGAGTTTCGTAGTTTAGTAATCATTTTTGGATGCACACAATTAGTAACAAATCCATCGAAAATACACATTGTTTTCGGTTAAACTTTTTTTGGCAGCTGTTACAATTTTTATTTTTTCTGCCATTTCTAGATCTTTTTTAAAATCCCAATCTATTTAATAGGATATTCTTACAACCTGCAATATTTTCAAAGTTTATTATAAGACAAATGTATTAAGTGCGCAAATTTGCCTGAAATTTTTTTTTTCTTTAAGGTTTCACTTTAAAATCAAGGTTGCTTATGAGAAAAAATTTATAATTTTGAATATGTTTGGTCTCTTAAGAACTACGAAATTTCTTGAATTGACATTTCTGTTATTTTTTTCTGACGGTTACCCTTTATTTCAAGGATATATTTAGTGCCCTTTTCAGTTCCTAGCTTCCTGTCCGTATTAAGGACTAGAATGAACTGTGTTATTTATTTTTTGTTAGCAGTTGGATGTATGTCCCTATGTGTTTGAAGATCTAAATGCTAAAATATGTATATAAATTAGACAAATGTGTCCCATCTCCGTCAAAGATAGAAAGAGTGATGTATTTGTCTGGACATTTTAACAAGGTGCTGTATTCAAAGTAGCTAACTCTGTTGACTTAAGCAACTTTTATTTAAAATTGTCATGTCTAGTTTAAATTGTTTAGTTTTAAAGTTTCCTGTTAAAGTCAAATATTTGATTATTTCAGTCTCATACCATACTGTTGGCCCAACCTGGCAAACCTGAAACTAGGAGTTATTCAGATTATGATTCTGTAAACGAATGTATGGAAGGTATGATAATAGTTTTTCATTCACAAATTTTTCGACAATGTCAACATAATTGAAACTGAAATATAAAAATTATATTTGCCTGCATTTTATATATATTTATTTTTTATATCTAGGAGTATGCCACATGTATGAAGAACATTTAAAAAGGCAAAATCCTGAATCTGCATCAATCACCTATGATATTCGTCAGCTGTTTGAATTTGTCGATCAACTAACTGATCTGTGTTGTTTAGTGTAAGTATTTCCAGCTTATATTTTATTTTAATTTAGTCAAACAGCATGCTGTTTGACCTGTTGTTTGTTTTGCTGTTTGAAGATAATTGCCAAATCAATAGTTACATTAATTTATTTTGGTTGTTTAGAAACATAGCCTTGGATAAAAGACTGAATTTCTTTTTACCATTGCCAACAAAAATGTCTTAATTGTATTAAAAATTGAATTATAAAAAACTCATTAAATGAACTTAGTAAGTTACATCTCAATGGTTTGGTGAATTCAGTTTAATGAATGAATTTCGATTAAGAAAATATAATTTAAGAAAAAAAATGTTGATGTCATTTTATTCTAACTCTTGGTAGGCATAATGAGTCAAAACTTAGCATAATGGGGTGATGGTTATGTGACATGATGGACAACAGAAGTGACAATATTTGGATAAATTTCCCGAACTTTTTTTTTTTTTTTATTGTAATCATTTTCTTTTATTCAAGTTAAAATCAATCAAAATGCAGATAATTGTAATAAATTTAACCAATTTCTTATCACTTGTAATATTTATTTTTAAACTATTTGTGTTGCAAAATATACAAATGAACATAAGTGAAATTATTATCCAACCCAATTT
This sequence comes from Parasteatoda tepidariorum, assembly GCF_043381705.1. NCBI lineage: Eukaryota > Metazoa > Arthropoda > Arachnida > Araneae > Theridiidae > Parasteatoda > Parasteatoda tepidariorum. The sequence continues at coordinate 51,877,327 of NC_092208.1, forward strand.
GAAATGAAATTCAATCCAGCGTGCATCATTTATCTATATATATTTTTTAAAAAAAAAGTAAGTGCTAATCATCAGTGTTAAAGCATTTTTTAATTTCTTGATAAACAAACAAGAAGATATTTGGTTAGAATATCATGTTAAATTTTGATTTGAAATACCTACGGAACATGTATCGGTAGCATCATATCTACCATGTCATATAGCCTCATTAGTATGATATATTTTAATTTAAACAGACTTTCTTGATTTAAACTCATTATTTATTTGAAAAGCAAATAAGATTAAATTTCTTTGCTTGTTTAGAATAAGTTTAGAATATTTCTATGAATATACAGATTACATGTAAAAAAAAAAACATTTATCTTTATTCAACTATTGAGTGTATATTACTGCTTTCAATAAGTTAGGTCTTATAAGTTTGAAGTCTGAGTACTATCTGTGTTATAAATGAAATTAGAAAATTATTATTGTTATTAATTAGTTGTGAATACCATAAACTAAGCATTCCATATTTAAAGTGTCATAAATAATGTAGACCGTGAAAAAAGTTCAAGACATTTATAATGGTTTTAATATTTATGATAAAGATTTTTTTACACAATTACAATATTTTTGATTCATAAAAAAATAGTTCTTTGATTCCTGCAAATGGAAAAGGCTGGTTTTGTTCTAAAGACTGGTGAAAATCCTAATGGAATGGTCTATGTTAGTAAACATTCTTGTGGTCGGCACATTAAAGTTGGAAGAGAAAATAACTGTGGACACAAAAAATCCTTCTCGTTATTAGAAACCAAAAAAAAAAAAAACCCAACCTGAATGGTATGATGAGGCTATCAGAAAAGAAATTTTTAATTCATCATAGCAGCAAATCTGTTGGAGATCAAACACTCATGCAATGCAGGGGAGTAGTGCTGGAACATCATGATGTTTTTCAGGCTAGTTGGAATGAATAATGAACCCCTCCTTGAAAACTCTGCTAATTCGCTGATCATTCGTCACATGATTGGAAAAAATTGTAGCATCTTGTACTTTTTAGAAGTAATATGCACAAAAAAGGCTTGTTCTTTATTTAAAGGGGAAATCATGAGTGTCGGAACTGTTTGTAGTCATGAACATCCATCATAAAATCCCTAGATTGGGGCGGGAGTCAAATTAAAAAAAATTTGTATTGTTAGTTAAGGCTGGTCGATGTGTGAATGGCGTCTACGCGAGAACGTCTTGATTTTTATACTCTAGCTTATTTTTACCAGCAAATTTTAGTTTTTAGTCTATATTTTTAACCAATTTAAGATTTCAACCAGATTTTTATTGGAAAGAGCCGGAGAAGAACCATGTTACAACTAGAACTGAAACACTGACAAACTCGTACCTATTGATAAAAGAGGCCAACAAACAGGTGCAAAGTGACTGGGAGGCTAAAAATTTTAATGTGGTTCGTCCTAAGGAGGGAAAGTGTACAGATTGTAATTAGGTAACCCGATGTTACACTATCCAATTGTCTGGTAGCTTTGGTCTATGTTTCAGCATATTTTGGTTCTAATGCTGAAATATAGACCAAATACTAGATTATTATAATCTAATATCAGAGAATAAGGAAAGAGAATGTTAAATTTTGTCTCATGAGGGTATATTACAATCTATGATAATACCTCACAATAATCACCTGTAAATGTGATGATATAAGGAAAGAAAACATGTAAAGGAAAACATACTTTTATTAGGGATGATCCCAACATTGCCGTTGTTATTTATAATAAATCTAGTCTAATAGTACAAAATAAAATTTTTAGAGAACCTCTTATCATTTCGTGTTTTCTTCTAAAAATTACATATTTTCAAGATATTCATTTTGGACTTTTTTCATTAGTTTCTGAGAACATTATTAGATGCTATTTACTACAGAATAATAAAAAAAGGAAATGTTTTTCCTGCATCTGCACAATATGGAAGAACTGTATTAAATGCTTATATTAAAATGATAATTTTGTTATTGTATAATAATTGCTTCTTAATAATTGCTTTTGTTATTGTTTAATAATTGTTTAAATTTATATATAGTGGAAAAAAACATACAACAAAAAGATTAGTTTTTCATAAAAATTTCCATATCTCCATAAAAATGTAAGCTAAATTTATAAAATTTTATGCAATTATTGCAAATAACATCAAAGTAAACGAAATAAATTACAAGCTTATTGCTATATTTTCAGTCTTAGGGAGTGTTAAAAAATACTTGTTTTCATTTGTAATTTATTGTTTGGTCCGTCAAACATGTGAAAGCTTTAAAATTTATTGATAAGTGTTGATCACATGATATAAACATCGTTAAAGTTATAAAATAATATTTCTTGAGAAATATAAGAAAGTCAAAAACTCTAAGTATCTTTTCTATTATTGTAGGGTAGGTATTTTATTATCAGTATTAGTTAAGCTTATTGAGTTTATATTATTAATATGCAAAGATTTAACTTTGAATTTTTATTTATGTATTTTTTAGATATCAAAAGACAACCAACACATATGCTCCTTACAACAAAGATTGGATCAAGGACAAAATATACATTTTACTTAGGCGCCAAGCTTCTAAGAGTGCATAAGTTTCTTGTGCTTATCTCTTACTGCGGTTTATATTGACATAAAAATCATTTTTCTTTTTGTTTATAGTATATCTGTTTATTTCTTAAAATCATTTTAACATAAGAGGTATGGATATTGGATTTGTTTACAAAATACTTGCATGGACATTATTTATTGAGGTGTTGTTTTGTTAAAGATTTCAACAATATTGTACAACCACCTATTGAATATATTTTTCCTTTTGTAAGCAAATCAATTTCTTATTATTTTTTTTAATCTAAAGTTCCTAATATTGTGATCAATAAAAAAAATATCTATTTTTATCGACTACGATGTCAATTTTTTGAAAAAAAAATATTTTAAGATATTGTTAGTTTTTAAATAAGGATGACAGTATTAAATAAATAATCTTATATATAGAGTGCTTATTGTTTCAAGAAGTTTTGATTATTCACTTAAGATTTTTAATTTATATTTATAGTTTTTATAGTTTTATTTTTGTCTTCAAATTTAGTGTTATGATGCTATGCAGTCCATTTGCAACTTATGCACACACTCTTAAAGTATAAACTTCAATATTTTAAAAGTATTATAAATTGACAATACTTTATTGACAATATAAATTTATACAATGCTGTAAAAAGAAATAAATTTTTTTAAATTAAAAAATTTAGTATCCATACCTCTTGTAAGTTCTCTTTGGATTCATTTTCATGAAAAGAGAATATGTCATAAAGCAGTAGACTTTTTGTAATGGTGAAAAAATGTTTTTAATGTTAAAAGTCATAAATTGTACATATTTGCTCTCAAGAAATAAATCAACAAAGATAAGTCATTGTTTATTTTTTGTATATGAATCTTGTCTCTAAATTGTTATTTTATTGCAACAGTTTTAATAATTTTTCGTAAATACTACCTTATTTTATTAATTTGTCATATACAATTTTCTGAGATCTATATTGATGAAAACATTTATATTTCCCATTCATAAAATTTTTTTTTATTTGTTACATATTATAATGCAAATATTTTTTTTATAAAAAAATATAAAAATTAATTTTAATAAGNTTAGTGTTAGCAGGTTTCTTTGAAATCTTTTTGCCTTTAAAACAGGAAGCGAAGCTTTAATTGAAATTATATATGCTATCGATCTGAAAAGATTTCTCTGGACTTCGCTTAATATTTTTTAAAAAAAGGCTTGAATTTTACACTAAATTAGCTTTTATTGACATTTCGCAGTTTTTTTTTAATATTAGTGCAATGGATCTTGGCTAAAAAAAGATGAAACTTAATCAAATGGTTTAGATTAATTGTTACTAACTATATAAATAGCTTGTATTCATTAAAGAGCATTATTACTTATATTGGCAGAGCGTTTGAAGAACAGCTTTAATATTCACACAGAATATTATACAAGTTATTAAATTTTCAGATATATTTTTTAATAAGGGATAAATTATAGAAAAGTTCTTACATGTTTCATAAAAAGTATCATGCAATTTTTTAAAAAAGAATTTGAGACTAGATTTAAAAATTTATTAGTCATTGATTTAAATTATTAACATACACTACTTTATGCTTGTTGATCGTTGTGCATTACTTGCATCACTTGTTGCCTTCATAAATTTTTAAAAAAAAGCAGTTACAATGTTTTATTTGTGAATTCTATTCATAGCTATCATGCACAAAGTGTATTTTTTTAATATCCTCTACATTGTCCTCCAAAAACTAAGGTTCAAGTTTTGTGTGTCTAATTTAAAATAAATGAATATGGAAACAAGAAATAACTAAAACGATCTTTTGTAACTGCATCATAGAAATTTACGTAAACTTAAACATAGTCACGATTTTTTTAAAAAAAAAGAAAAAAAAAGCAGACTTGGCAGAAAAGTATCTTTACAAGCACAATTTTATGCGACAGATTGTCAACAAATAATTACAAAAATAGATTATAGTTGGGAATGTGTCACCCTTAATTGTTATGCATTGGTTACATTGACTTTCACTTGTTGAACCAATTAAGTTACAGGGTTTAAGGTGCTGTTAATTAAGTTACAGGGGTCGAAATGGAAATCAAAGACCAAACACGAAGATTTAGCTCATTTAAAAACCCTGTAAAACTAATTGCGGCAGCTCTACTGTTGAGGTAGTCTCAAACATTCTTTATCGGATTCAGGTTTGAATGGCCAATATCTTCATATTCCAGAAAGTCCTTGGAATAATGAGATCTATGCGGCTCTGTGCTGTTGTCCATTAAAATGAAATTTGAACCAACTGAATCAAATCTTAAGAAAAGCACACGCAAATCTAAAAAACGCATCTCTTAGCTGAAATCAATAACTGTATCACTTTAAATAACATTTGGAATCATGCAGCCATCATGAGTACACAATTTGCATTTATAAGTATTAAGTATGTAGATAAATGAATCAGAAACCAGCAGTAAACGCCAAGGTGTTGGACATCTATGCATCATCAAAGAAAATGGTTGCTTGAGACTGCCCTGCTAACTGTATAGCAAAATCTGTGTCAGACAGTGTCTCAGCTTAGAATTCAATACAATGCAGGTCCAGGTGTAAGTGTTTTAAAACACACAGTTCAATGAAAACTTTAGATATGGGACTGGGCGGCAGACGTTTCACTTTAGTGCTTCTGTTGACCAAGCATCATTCTCAACTACAGCTATTTTGATGGCCAAAGATTGTGCGATGTATTTTTTAGTAGATGGTCATAGTGTTTTGGCTCTTTAGTGTAAAAGTCTTTTATCTAAAAATAAATTTAGGCAAAAAATGGTAAAATTTTTTCAGTTTTTAGTAAAAGAAATAGAATATTGATTGAAGTGTGAGTACTTTAAATTACATATTAAAAATCAAACGTTAAAATCATAAAACAAACCATTATATTGCTCGAAATTGAATAAATATTGGGTTAATGCGAAAGTTCCCGTGTTTTTTTTATTAAATTTTTTTGTAACTTTATTTTTTGAGATAAAATAGCAGCAATTTAATCAATGTAATCTCCGTTGTTGTTCACGAGATCCTCCCAACGTTCAACGAGTTTTTCGATGCCTCTCCGGTAGAAATCACCAGGAAGCGTCTCGAAAAGTCATCCAACCAAGCCCGTAATTCGACGTCATTATTGAACGAAACGCCGAGTAAAACATTTGAAATCGAACGGCACAAATCTCTCTATCAGCTTCTGTGGTTTTGGTATCTCGATTAAACGCAAAAAGAAGGTGTCGGAAATGCTCGTTTTTGTCGACATGACACTCCATTTAAATGCTCTAAAAAGTAACCAAAATTAAAGTCAACAAAAAAGTGAAATACACTATTCTATGGAGCGAAAAATTCTCTTTCAAATAACACAAAAGATTATGCCAATACACTTCCTTTACAACGCAATTTTTTTAAATTACAAAAAAAAAAAAAAGGAAACAAACGCGGGAACTTATGCATCAACCATCAACCCAAAACTAAAATACAAATCCATCCAATACAAAAACTAAACATTTTGAGTACGAAATTGATGTTTCTTAACCATTACGCAAATTCAAGCACAAATAAGTCTTACAAAAAAGAAGTGCACCTGACAGAAAAGTTATTTTTTAAAGATAACATTACGTCTCAGTTTTTTGTAGGAAGTTCCTACGGAAACAATGAAAAAATGGGTTCAAGTAGAGAATGTATTCGCCTCTAACTGACATTGGAGGCATTAGCTTTCAATGCTTGACCAACTAAGTTGTTAGTTACTAAATTGGGGAATGAAAATAAATCTAATTAATCCTAGTAAAAACCATGGATGAAGGCTTTGAGTGGCAATTTGGTTTCATCAGACATTATCTATCAGATTCAGGTTTTGAAATCTGGCTGACCAATGAATATGGCAAATATTTTCATATTCTCAGAAATTCTCTGCACGATGAAGTCTATGTGGCTGTGTGCTTACATCCATTAAAATGTTATCAGAATCCACTGTATCCCTGGACCAGAGGATCTTTACTGTAAGTATGCTGGTAATCTTGCCTCCTTCAGAGAGATGCGCAGCAACACTCCATGATTGTTCTCCAGATCGTTTAACTTTCGCTATGAGGGCTAATTTCTCTGATATTAGAGGGCAGGGGGTGTGTTACCGGTTGACCCGGTAGAAGAATTAACAGAGTTAATCTGCATCTTTGACTATTATTTAAAAAAAAAAATTAGGCTTAATTTAACTTGTGTATAGCAAAAGTAGCACAAAAAATACTGAAAATGTATTGTTTAAATATAAATTTTTATACGCTTTGAAATAAATATACATTTTTATACTTTGAAATAATGGAATGAATTTCTGTTCAGTCTTATAAACAAACTCAAGTTTTTTAATATTAAGATTTTTTTAAAACATTTTTCTTGTCTTTTACAAATTTTTTATTTTTCAAAATTCCAGTTAATTTAGAGCATTATTTGAAATTTTTGAAAGTCCCTTTGTCGAATGGCAGTTTGGCAAACAATTTTATTAAGTACCCGAAACAAATATTAATTAAGGTAATTAGTAAGTAGGATAAATAGTAATAAATAAGTTAAGGAATTAAAAATTATTCCTGATACTGTAATTTTTTTATAAATGAAATCTTAGACAAAAAATAATTTTTAGATGCTGTGATATTCTGCAGCGTCCGCTGCCATGCTGGTTGACCCTTTTAAATAGAAAGATTCAGTAATCCTTTAAATGTTCAGTAATCCAATCTTAGAAATCAATTATTATAGAAGTGAAAGATTAATGCTCTGTCAAGTTATATTGGATTCGCCATCCTCAGCCATTGATTGAATCATTCATTATTCCAATCTTTTTACTTAGGAAGGGACACTGTTACTCATATGAATTAAGAGACGTGTTTACACTATATTCGCTTTTTTAGGCTCTCAATTGGATTTTATTTTATGGAATGGCATCGCATGATAGCATCGTGCTTTTCGATTTGGAGAATTTTCTGGATTGTGAAGGTATTTGTCGAATGGATTGGCTAGCCATATTTCCAGGCCTTAATTCGGTAAGGAAGGTTTAGTATTATCTTGACAAACAAGTTGAATGCATCTTTGAGCTCTCCTCCATGGTTATTACATGTACAACGACATTAAATATTCCGTACCTTCCCAGTTTGGTGAAAGTCAATTTAGTTGGTATCAAGTCTATTGCATCAATGGATTGCACTTGGGAGCCGGCGCATTTCTTATTAGAACCCATTGTAATTTTTCTGCAACACTTTTCGGCATAATAATTAGAATGTAGTGTTTTCTTTGTGATTGAACTTTGTTGTCAAGTATGCTTTTTTTGTAAATCATAGTTTTGATTGAATTAACGTGAATTTCCTTGTGGTAATCCAAAAGAACTATCCCAAATTAGAAAAAGCCGCAGTGATCGCGGAAGTATCTCAAGAGAGAGAGAGAGGGGGGGGGTTCCTTTCCTCCCTGTTTTTATATAGATATAGCTTGTTTATTTTTATGATATAAAGTCAATTAAGTCAGAAAAATAGTGGTATCAAGGAGCACCAACCTCGGATTAAAATTCTTGGCCAGCAAACAACTGCTCTTTGCGGATATCTTGCTTAAAAATCTATACTATCTTACTAAATATTTTGAATTAATTTATCTAATCTAATGCCTGCCTGATTGAATCTGAACACATAACCATTTCAGCGGTGCTTAAACTTTAAAGACACCATTTTTACATATTAATTTCATTTGTTTTTGTTACGTTTTTTTAAAAAAAAAGAAGCTAATTTTAGTGGCGGCAAATGAAATACTGATTCAATTTAAAATTTTTTTTTCCTTCGCAGCTATGTACCTTTAGTGATTATATTTTCAAGTCTTCAGAAATCAAAAAAAGAAATCTTCCCAATTATCTAACACAGTCATGTTAAGATTTTGTTTCTTCCAGTACTTGACAACTTTGCCACGAGTGATAATGGCACTCAAAACCCATTCGTTTTTGAAGAGCTCTCGAATAATCGATTTCGAAGCGGTAAAGCTTCTCGGATAACTACTAATTCAGAAAATGGTTGACAAACGCAATTTTAAGCGAATTCAAATGGATTTTTCTGTTTTCTTCCAACATCTCATGGGAATTTAAATTTAGAAATTCGTTCTTTATTTTTTTTTTACAACTAGCGTAAAAGCTCATCTTCTATAAAATTAAAAATTTTTGGACACAGAAACACGGCAGGTAAAGTGAATACGTTATAATGCAATTTTGAATTTAATTTTAAATTTTAGGTGTAAAATTGTTACAATAATTGTACAAATAATTTTTTACAGTTTTCGATAAAATTTGTTTTGTAGAAATGAGTCAAGATTGACACAAAAACAAAAAAGAAAAGAAAAATATCACACGACATTATCTTTAATAAACAATGAAGATTCAAATATCTTATCATTTTCAATTTAGATTAAAATCTAAATTAAATAAAGTGTTTCAATTTATTATGACTATGTTAAGCAATAAATCTTTTGACATTTAATAAATTTTATAATTGACTGTCTAGTCAACATATTCGAATAAAATAATTAATAGAATACTAAAAATTAAACGACAGCTAAATGCATGAAGTTGCAATAACACGGAAATTGCATGCGTTTTCGTAAGTTAATTTGGAAAGCGAAATTATTAAACGAAAACTATATTTTTTGGAATTGATATGGTAGCAGAACTACATCTGATGTAAAGTTTACTTCGTGAAAAAATGGCATCGAGCAAATTGATTCGGGCAAATGAGGATAGAGAATATTTTGTGCTGTGCAGGAATAAAGCAAAACAACATGAATTAAGCTCAACTTTGTATTTTATTTGTGTTTTATTCACGTTGGGGATNCCTTGTCTTCTGGATTGGTTCAAAGTTACAAGGCTACGGAGTTGAACGTAAGTAGTCGTAAACCCATGAGATTGGGTCGGCTGTTCAACGACGGTTATAAAATAAAATAAAATAAAATATATCCGTCTTAGAACAGTCGACCTAATTTTTGGTTTACGACTACTAATGTTCAACTCCGTAGCCTTGTAATTTTGAACCAGTCCAGAAGACAAAGAAACTCCTGGATCAGTACCCCCAGAGGTTTGATTTTTTAATGGGAACATGGAGGACTTTGTGACTCGACACATTTAACGTGCATCAGCCACCATTTACTACACGAGGAGTCTACGGCCGGCGAGGATCGAACCCACGACCCCTTGGATATGGGCCCAGCGCCCTACCGACCAGGCTATCCCGGCCCCCAAAGATGGATATAAAAAAAGAAAGCAAAAAATTGATTTAGGAGGACCGGGATAACCTCACCGGCCGTAGACTCCTCGTGTAGTAAATGGTGACTGATGCACGTTAAATGTGTCGAGTCACAAAGTCCTCCATGTTCCCATAAAAAATCGAACCTCTGGGGGTACTGNTGAATAACTTCAACGAGCACAGTATCTCCAATGGTATTGTTACTGATTTCTTCACTAGTCGAAATAGTGGCGACGACGGGTTCGGCGATTGAATGAACTTTTTGCTGAGACAAAGCAAAACAGATTTAGCGACAAGCTCCGAAAGACAAGCGGCAGAGATAACTCTTAGTCTGACTGTACTCCGTTCCCCCTTTTATATAATTTTTCACTGCATCTCCAAAATTCTCGAATTGTCTCAAAGACGAAAGAACTTCTAGGATTCCAGAATCATCACGAAAAGACCTCGCGAATGACAGCCAGTTTCGAAAACTATACTGGCAGGACTGGTAGGAATCAGTCTGTAACAGTATCACGTGAATTTGGTCTTAAAAGTACAACCCTATTATAGTAAATGTTTTTTCAGTATTCTGAGAAATACCGTGAGGAAAAAAAACTAGGCATAAGGAAAATAAAAATATATAGTCTTAAAAAATAATAGCTCACGTAATTTCTTCTAAAATTTTTATTTCTGCAATTTTGTCTGAGCTCAAGGGGGGTGTTTAAACCCCTAAACCCCTCCCTTGCGTACGCCACTGCATTTTGCTATCACATAACCTGTTTTATTGATAGAAAATGTTGGAAAATTTTTTGTCACGTGCAGCAACGAATGTGGTAATCTGTATTTTATGGTCGTTTGTCTCTTGCTTACATAAAATCTCTCTTGTTACTTACGTTATCTGGATAATTCTAATTGGTATATAATTCTAATTGGTTATGCAACGTATATCTAAACAAAACCACTGTAATAAAAAAAAATCTAGGACTTGTTCAGAAAAATTTCCTTTCACCTTTTTTTCCCTTAAAGATGGGAATTTTTTCTTTTTTAAAATTTTTCTTTTCTTTTTTTTTAAATTTTAAATTTTTTTTTAAATTTAAATTATTTTTAAATTCTTTTAAAAATTTTAATTTATTTCTTTTAAAAATGATTTTATTTAATTTTGCGAAGTGGCGAAGGTTTATCTCGGGCTCTGGATTGTTATCTATCCACAGGGTGTTTCAAGATTCGACCTACAGCCGGAGTGGTAATAAAAGGCATAAAAAGGATGAAAGATTAGCACGGAACTTGTCCCCTATCACGTTGAGAACAAGAAAATCGTTCTACTTAAATTAAGCGCATATATGCAATTCTCAAAAGATATTTAGTTACCGCAGGGACAAGAATTCTCGATGGTTATCTTTCTGCTCCACACTTGCTTCCAGAACGCCTGAATATAGCCACGTGTCTTGTGTTTCTGCAACAGTTCTTCCTTGAATTGCTGCTAAATGTGCCGCCCGCTGCGCAGCAATGCACATGATTCATACATGATGGTGCCACTGCACATTACGACATCCTGGAGAGTAATCACCTCGATGTAACATAGTCAAGGAAGTGGAATAGATGCGCAAGAACCGTTGCATGGTCTCTGTAACAACCACATCTCAATCTTTTTTTTACTTTTCCTTTCTTTTTCTCTCAATCCTTGGAGACTTTTCCTTTGAGGTCATATCTTAACCCGTTAGTTTGTCCAACTCCTGTGGGTATATCTCATAACGCGGATCAATACAGCCTGACGTCTTTCACATCAAAATCATGCTTAGCGGCATCTTCTAGCACAACTGGGAGTTGTTTTTACGGGGTTGGCGGTTTATGTGGTGTGGTCAACTGGTGTAACTTCAAAAAATTTTTGCAATAATAAATTAAATGAATATTTTTGTCGTTAGCTAGCAAGTTTGCAGTATAAAATGCCGTTGTTTTCTTCACTTAATAGTGTTACAATTGTGTTTTTTTCCCTTGCATCTCCAACTCTATGAAATTCGTCTAACAAATGATTTTTTTTCCAAATATTATTTGCTTTAAATAATATTATTTAAATTTCTGGTTAATTATAATAGTTTTTAGCAATGGCTAGTGGGCTAAAATGACTAGTGGGCTGTGCCCCCTGCTCGCTAACGCTCGTCAACCCCCGAGAATTTCTACGCAATCTTATATGGTTTGCTTCGCAAACCAAACTCGCTTCGCTCGCTACTAACTTAGGTACATTGCAAATGCACAAAATTCTAAGAATTCAAAACAATCATTCAAATCCATATAAAAACTTTTTTTAAAAAAAAAATTGCATCTTTTTAGTAAATACTAAGTCATTAAAATAAATTTGAATTCAAATAAATGACATGTAATGCGCTAAACCTACTAGAAATGTGCTATAGTATAATTCGCGTAATATAAATAAAAAATCGTCAAATAAATTCGTAATATATAAATTCGTGAAAAAAAGCGCTTTCGACAAAATACTAAAATAGAGATCTATCGACAAAGACTACTCACTTCTGCCTAGCTTAATAGTATGAGATTGCCGCAGCTGATGCTCTCTGGTTATTTCAGTTTCCGTTTTTAAAAGCGCTATATGTTGAGCCACCTCAGCTAGATTTGGCATGTGACATTTTTAGCGGCAATCATTGGTCGATTCGCTGTGTAAGAGAAATAGTAACGTAAACAAAACAAAGCAAACGTTGCCACCGGCGGAAAAGAAATACATCCAAAATTTGGGAGCCACGTAAGAGAATTATATATATTAGATTAAAATCATTAAATATACAGGAAGACGAGAAATAGCATGGAAAGAGTTTAAAAACTCATATTTTTGTCACAGCAGTCTCATTTTCGAAGATGTATTGGTTGTTTGTTCTTCAAAATGTTTGAAAGCCGAAGATGTACCCCCCAATAGGATTCTGTTCTGGTACACGGAGTTAAAAGCATTAACAAATGGCGCAGGGCGTTATAGGGTCATCTCATTCCCCAGATTTGAATTCGATGAATTTTTCTATTTCACTCTTCTTAGAAACAAGGGTGTTTGTGACTTTGGCGTTCCTAAAAATGTCATTGAGTGAACAATGGGACAAAAAAAACAACAACAACAAATATGTGAGTTGTGTTTCTTAAAGGAGATTTTACGACCACGTCAAGAGCTCTATGTTCAGAACAAAGATGGTCGATTTAAAAAGTTTAAAATATGTCATATTTTCATATTTATTTGAAAGTTTGGTTGTGTTAAAAATCAAAATTATAGTGTTATATGCCTTTAAGTTATTATTTTGTCACTATGTTATCTTAAAAAAGTAGCCTTTTTTTAAAAAAAAAATAAATACTGTTTTTATGTTTGTTTGACATAGTTCAGTAAATTTGTAACTAAATAAATTATTTTGAAAGAAATAGACATTTTTTTTTAAAACTTAAAATGCAGTTTTGTTTGTTAATTAAGACTTAATTTTGACTGCTACTGTAACATTAGCAGAGACGTCTCAATTCTATTTAACACTTGAGCAATAAATTCTTGTTATTAAAATTTAGGATATAAAATACCAGAAGATACAAATTTAAACGAAATCCTTTGAACTCATTGCATTCGTTAAAATTTAGAAAATCTAAATCCGAACTTAAAAGCATTAGTTTATTTCAGAATATGTAGGGAGGTTTATTTATTCCATTTATAATGCGAGACAGCGCTATTAATATGTGCCAAGCCGATGACAATTAATTTTATCAGTTTATCGGGTTGACAATTAATTAAGTCTGTGATATCTTCGTAAGAGAATATCAAAATTTAAATTAACTAAATCTTGAATAACAAGTTCTGCTGTAGTGAAACCTGATTTCATTTGTAATAGCTAATTAATATTCATTTTCTATTAATGTAGTAAATCACACTATAAGGAGACATACGTAAATTAAATTTACTTGCTTAAAAAATAAATCAATAAAAAATTATGTCAGCTAAATCAAATTTTCTAAAAAATTTTTTTTCATTCATTATTACTAGTAAATAAGAAGACAAATATTTTAAATTCTGCGCACACAATAAGAATTTTAAGCTTATGAAAAAATTTATGATTAATTGAAATTGATGAAGATGATAAAAAATTATAGATATAAAGCTAAAATTGGATGCAAAATTGAAACAAATAAAGTTTTATTTTTGAAATACTTTATACAAATTGTATTTACTTAGAAATTTAGAACTGAATAAAAATTAATGAGAAAATAAGCAAAAACAATGTAAGAAAGCAAAAACTATATTTTAAATTTTGTTAAAACCATTTTTCCGGGAGTACAGTTTTGGTAGAAAGAATAAGGGCATGTTGATTTTTACAAAGATAACGAATCATTTAATTATCTTACTTATCGCAAGAAAATAAATTTTTATTTTTATCAATGTAGTTTTCGATTTTTATGATTGAATAAAGTTACTAGGGTTTCGGTTTTGATAAAAAGACGAATACAATATTATGCATTCAAAATCTCTTCAAAGTTGATTTTTATATTTAACAAAACATGAGTTTGAAATAGGATATATAACTCCCAAATAATTAATTTTTGTAACTTCTATATTTTACTACCTAGGAAAAGTTTTAGATTTTTTAATTTATTAAAAAGGATTTGTCAAAAATCGTAAAATATCTAACACTTCTTTTATTTCTTATTTCTGGAATTAAGAAACTATTAATTTAATAAACTTTTGTACTTATTCATGGAAAAGGAATTTAAAAAAAAATAGAATTTTTGTTTGATTTATCCTGATTAAGTTCGGAGTAACAATATTCAAAATATGTAAATCAAGTATTAAAACTAAATTTCAATGGTTTATTGCATTTTAACAACAGAAAACTAAGGTGCTTTTATGGTGTTAAAATGGAAGATCTCGATAAAAAAAGTAGTTCAGTTTAGAAAAAAAAAACAAATATTTATTCGGAATCTATATATTTATCAGTCTATCGACACTCCTATCTTTTTTGTTTCTTTCAAACTTAGGGGTGCGTATAGGTGCTTTATTTTCTGGACTTCGAATGAGTTTAAATTAATGCCTTGAGACAAAAGTAAGGGTAAAGCTACCAGAATAGGGTAAAACTTACCACGTTTCTGACTCTATAAGAGCACGAAGGAGTTTTGTAATTCTTACTAAAGTAGTTTGGTAATGGTTTTGATAAATTTTATAAAATTAACAATAAAGTATTGTTTTATAATAAGTGATAAAAATAGGTAAATATTGCAAAAATTCGTAACTTTATCATGATACTTTAAATTAGAGCGTGGCATAAAAGCCATTTATTCGGTTAAATTTTACTCTTCAGATTTGTATTTTTTGCTAAATCTGTGCTAAATTGGTCCACAAATTTGAAAACTAGAATATCTGGTAAATAATTACCATATAAACTGAAAAATCATCAAATGAATTGTTTAAATACCGTAATATTTGTTTTTTGTTGCTAGATTTTATTTTTAAACCGGAAATATCAATAACATACAGTACGACAATTTTACCCGAATTGTTCTCTCGTGTAATGTTTCGTTTACAAACGGCATAGTTAATTTTAAAGCTATAAAAATACGACTCATTATTATTGGATTTATTTTGTATTAATGAAACATTATAAGAAATTTATCGGTGCTTGAAATAAGGAAATTTTTTTGCAGAAGGATATAAATACTTAAAAGCTGTAAGACAATGTGAGTCGATCCAAGTAAATATAATTATATTTAGCTAGGGTAAACCAACCAGTGAAGGAACACTACCCAGTGAAGGAACATTTCATATGTATTGATTAAAAATAAGAATTTGAAAGGTTTTCTTTAGATTGATTGGTAACAATAGCTTACTACCAAACAATAGGAAGTCATCTAGCAATGTTTTGGATTACCTGGTCAAATAGACTTCTCTGGAAAAATTTTTGAATTTGTTATTATCTCTGCAACACCTTGTTTCTTTGAAAAAATTATAAGGTGAGTGTTTGTATTTATATGTTTGAAGTGGAATTAATTGCATGTAATAGTTTTATTTTTCTCACTGTGAAAAAGAGAATTCAAAATATAGTTATTGAAGTTACTTTTTTTTTTTTTAAGCATCATAGCATAATAAAGTACTGAGATAAGGGGGTGTTTATTCACTGGATCACCAAACGATGAAAAACCAGTGAAGGAACAAATGTTCCTTTACTGGTTTTTTTTCTAAGTTAATGAAAATAAAAGATAAACTTTAATTTTCTTGTACCTTTAGCGATGTTCCGCATCAAAAGTATGTTAAAAATACGAAAAACAACTTCTAACCAGTGAGGGAACAGCCATGTTCCTTTACTGGGCATAGATTTCCCGGTGAATGAACAGTATGTGTTAATATGTTGACACTTTAATTTTCAATTCATGATTACAAAAAAAAGTTAACATTTTCCAAGTATTTATATATTATAATTTCAAGAATATGTTTGATTTTAAATATTTGTATGGCTTTATAAATTCATAAAGAGCATTAAAAAATAACCAAAATTAAGTGTTCTTTTACTGGGTGTTCATTCACTGGTAAGAGCTGTTCCTTCACTTGGTCTTCTTACTACTTTTTATTTGAACCTCCAAAACTTTAAAACAGTATTATATAAGTTATCTAAAATTTTTTTATGTTGACACTGTCATTTAACTAAAATTACGAATTTTGAAATTAATATGGTTTTTTAAAAGGCAAGCGAAGCTTAAGTGTTCCTTCACTGGTTAGTTTACCCTATCAGTGAACCAGTATTTATTTCGTTAAAAACCATTTTAAAAGGGTAGTTTATAGCTAAAACTTTACATCAAAATATAAAATATGCATATAAAAAATAAAACTATGCATTTGCTTGATTCAATAGGAGTATTTTCTGTTTGTGGAACATAAAAATTGGCAGCCATGAAAAAATAGTCCATTGTAGGACGCAAGTATAACTCCATCACTGAACTTTGGTGGTATCATCGTAAAGCTATCTGGATTGCTCCGGAGCTCATGAGGGATTGTATCTTGCAGTTAACTTAAGAATTACATCTATAATTTCACTAAACAAAAAGAGGAAATGACTTTAACTTATTTTATCGCTATAAGCACATTTTATTGTTTCGAGTCCAAGTATATTTGCGATATATAAAATGGTTTATGCAGTATACAAAATTTCTCTTACGTATAAAATTAGAGAAAAATATTTTAAATTAACATTTAACGAGCAATGCGAAGCTATTTTGAAAATTTAGAAACTTATAATTGTACATTTGCTTTTTCACTAGACAATTTCCTGTTATTAGAGAATCCTGGAAATTAAGTTTTTGCTTAAAAGCTTATAACCGAGTTCTCATCGTTAACAGAGTTAAAATGTAGGTTATCCCAGTGTATTTCTCTAAAAGATACTTTTTTCAGATACTTTCATGTAGTTTAAATTATTTCATTGGTAAGTAGCCACCCATATGGTGTGGTTGGTTGACTCTTTGCCTACTACAGCTTCTACCAGGTTACATTCCTCATGGTAAAAGATGAGTGTCTATATGATTTGTACTTCATTTGATCGTGTCTTAGTGGTTCGAATTTCACTCTGATTTAATATTTCCAGTGGTTTCAAAGCTGAAAAGTATTGGGTCTGGTAATAATTTTACAGGATTTTACGGAGTTTTCCTTAAAATTACCAAGCCTCCTGTGAATATTTTTCTCTATTTTTACAGAAATTTTTCGTTTTTAATTCTTTGTAACTTTACGAGAGATTCCTTTCATAAATGCTTTCCAATAGATTCTCATGTAAACAATTTTAAAGCGTACAAATTTACTTAAAAATATTAAAAGTAAGGATTAAAAGAAGCATTAAATTAAATTTTATTTTCCAAATAGTTTTGGCAGTTCAAATAACACGCCGCCTGAGTTTGCTTAGTAACTTTAAAAATGAAAATTTTTAATTTAAGAGCGTCAGCAAACATTTCACACTTACTACAATACTATATTTTGCATACTTTTCAACTTTTGACTTTTGAAAAATATAGTGTAAGTATAAAGCTTTTGTTCACAATTAATGAGCAGTTTGAAATTCGAAAAAAAAAATAGTGACTTTCACATATGTTGGAACAACATTGTTAAAATATTTTTGTTTCTAATCACGGAGAATAAAATTCTGGTAAAATTACGGTCGGTATTGCAGAGTGTTGATATTTCAGGCTAAAAAAATACAAATATTTAATTCTGGTTAATAAAACAGAAAATATACGGTATTTAAGCCCTTCGTTTTGGAATTTTTCCATTCATATGGTAACCGTTTGCCGGAAGCTCTGGTTTTC
The DNA here is from genome assembly GCF_043381705.1 of Parasteatoda tepidariorum. NCBI lineage: Eukaryota > Metazoa > Arthropoda > Arachnida > Araneae > Theridiidae > Parasteatoda > Parasteatoda tepidariorum. The sequence goes on from NC_092208.1 coordinate 51,895,448, forward strand.
AAAACTATCACTTATTTCACGCAATTAATAAAAAATACAAAACTGAAAAGTAAGTTTAACCAAACAAATGGTTTTTATGCCATGCTCTAAAGTATCACTTTAAAATTATCTAATTTTGTTCCGTTCACCAAACTTTATCACACGATATACCAAACTTTATCACACAATATAAGACCATATTTTATTGCAAAGTTTACCAAAATTATTACTAAAACGCTCCAGTAAAAATTACCGAGCTTTTTGGTGTTTCTAAAAAGCCAGTAACATGGTAAAATTTACCATATTCTGGTAGCTTTTAACACATTTTTTTTTCTTAGGGTGTGCATCATATCGCATTTTTTCGTATTAAAATATATTGTTATTAACATCAAAGTGTGCTGTAATGTGCTCACAATATATTTCTTAATAAGTATATAGACTTGAGAATTATGTAGACTTCGAGTATAGACTTTAAAAAATTAGAATTTGTTCTGTCTTCCATTTTTCAGAGAAAAATATGTTAGCGGAAATTCTGAATTTTCTCTTGCGATGTTAATAAACAGATTCAATTATGATACAAGTAAAGTAAAGCGAGCTGTTTTATTTCAATAAAAGGAAATTTCTTAAAGTCAGCAAACTTGGAATTCTACGTGTTTTCAGAAAAACAATCGAATTGAAGCAGAGTTTTTTCTTAAAAGAAATGCTTAAGAAGTTGTCTTTTCTAGCATTAGAATTGCAAATCAACTTCTGAAAAAAACTTAAGCGTGAGAAAAAGCAAATGAAATTTGTTCTCTACAATACCTGTATATTTTCCCATTAAAATGTTTTTTTTGGAGAGAGATATCGCTTTGGGTGTTTTTGCTAAATTCGTTTTCACGAAGTGTGTTACAAACTTAATTTTCTTAGATATTTCTAAAAATGTTTCCTAACATTATCGGAATAGAAATAAGATACATAGAAAATTTGCCATAAATGGTATCACAATATGATGCATGCGATAATAGAAACACGAAAATACCTATCATTAACACTACTTTTTTTCTATAATTGTTCAGAAAAATCAATGCAAATCAAAAATAACATCTATTTTGCAAATTAATTATAAAAAGCAGAAAAAGTTATGTAGAGTAAATAAAATTTTACGAAAAATACGATAATAGCATTAAAAATATTAGGCAAGATATTTCTTTAAAGATTACCAGAAAAAGTGCTAAGAAATAAGTCATAGAAAATATTTTTTCAACATTGATTTACTTTTCCAAATGCGTTTTATTTGCAGAATTATCGAAACAATAACGTTTAATCATATGAAGAACATAAACAAATAATATTATGAAGATTAAATTTTTTTTAAGTAGATTAAAATAGATGTTTCATTAACAATATAACATTTTACTAAGAATGTAAGTTAAATTAAAAATATTACAGAAAATTTTGAAAATCCCTAAGTTTATAAAGCATATCTAGAATATATAAAAAATACATATGCAAAAATTAAGTTTATTATGATCCATACAAAATTTCTCTTTGATAATACATACACCGAGAAAAAAGTATAGTCAAAACTACCAGGATGTGGTAAAATTAAACGTATTTCTGGCTCTATGGGAAGACTAAAAAACTCGCTAACTTTGATCAAGATTTTGGAAAAACTAGCAATGGAATTTGTTTTTAAGATATACGATAAAATTTGGTAAATGTGGTAAAATTTGAAAATTTTACCATAGTACCTTAAAGAATGGCATAAAAATCATTTATTGAGCTAAATTTACTTTTTATTTTTTTATTTTTTACTAAATATGTGGTAAGATCCATAATTTTGAAAACTAGAATTTTTGTTAAACCATAACCACATGAACTCAAAAATTACCTAATGAAAGGTTTAAATACCGAATATGTTGGTTTTATTAATCAGAATTGTGGTTATTTTTTTTTTACCAGAAATGTCATTACCATATAATATGGAAATTTTACCAGAATTCTTTTCTCTTTTTCGTGTATCCTGTGAGGCTACAGCATTGTTGAAAGTATTATTTAATTTTAAACAAATAATACTTTCAGCAATGCATTACAGTTATTTCTATCATTATATCTCCTTACATTAATTTTGTTTAATTTTACGGAAGCAATAAATCGTTTCACTTAGAATTGGAGTTTGTCCGAGTAAATTTAATAAAATTTAATTTTGGCATTGCCATGCACCAACAAAGCTGAAATTCTATGGAAATTTGTAAAATTTTGAAAAGCGATATTGAGATGAAAATATTTAAGAAAATATTTTTTTATTTTTTTTTATTTCTAATGAGCTGCACAATCGGTCTTTGCCGATGAGCAGACCTAGTGCGTTCTCCAGAGGTGGTATCCACTTTTTCAGGACCACCACAATGGGTGAGATACCCTCGGTCACGTTAATTTGGACGTCTAGTTTCTGCCACACTAGATGCTAGCACCGAGACTCTGTTTGGATGGTAAAGTGCACTAATTTAAGAAAATATGGATATTTATAATATTCATGGAAGTCAAGAAAGCTGAAAAAATTTCTTTAGTTATTTGAAGTCATAATTTTTGTTTTAAAATCTTTCTTTTAAACCGAGTATCGATAAAATTATTTTTTACAAAAAATACTAATTTCATTAGGCATTTTCCATGAGTATAAAAATAAGCAAAATAATGCTAATTGTTTACACTTGCTTCAGTAAACTATTAAATGCTGTAATAATATGAAGCGAAGAAACCTAGTTTAATTACTCAAGTTAGAATAATTTATTCCTAAAGTTTCGACAGCATGTTTGTAAAATATAAATGAAACAAACCAACATAAATAGAAAGTACTGTAATCTATTAAGCGATGCAAATCTAGGATCATTTTAAATCCGCCTGCGCTAAAATATTTAGTTTAATTTACATGGATGCACGTGTCGTGATTGTGTAATTAAATTATTTGGTGATGTTAAAGAGACTCATAAGAAATAACTGAAATATCTCATTAGAGAAATTAATGAATATTTGAATGTAATGGAAAAAGTATAAACTAAACTAAGTAAATAATTGAATAGTTTCGAAACAGGAAATCTCTCTTATGATGAATGATTCATAAAACGGTTTCTTCCAGTTTATTTAAAAATTTGAAGAGATGATAAAGCAGATAATGTTGCAATTGCATGTTAGAGAATATAAAGCTTGGTTTGTTTTTATGACATGAAATTGCATCTTTAAATTGCTGAAAGTATACAGCTTATTTTCTAATTAAATGTTTATTAATAAATTATTGTATTTAAAGTTTTTTTTAGAATGATTACAGATCTCAAAATACAGTAACGGGTTTAACTTGAAAAATAAGACGCAAGTGGAAAATAATAGATTTTGTATCTTAATATTTTTTGGTATATTTAAACGTATTCCCAATAAATGTTTTCCTTTAGTTTCGAAGGATGCAGAGCTTAGCTTAAGTATTATTTTAAAAAGATATGTAGGATTTTTATAGGGCATAAAAATTAAAAATATCTTGATTTATTCGTAGTGAATAATGAAGATTCAATATGAAACATATTAATTACTAAACTAATGAATTTATTTAATAACCGTAAACAAAATGCAGATTTTTCTGATTAATGATCACGTGAAGGCTTGCTATTATTATAAAAGGTAAAGCTGATAAAAAATTGATTATCTATAAGCAACATACAAATAATGATTCAGATCTATGTATTAACTATTCCTTCAAATTTTTTTTTAAAAATATACAGTCGAATTGGTAGGCATTGCATAGTTTTTCTAGCCATTTTCTGTAATGTGACTAGAATATGACTTTCGTCACTAGTACAATTTACTCGTTTAAATTTTTCTCGTTAAAATTTACTCATTTAAATTTTTAATAAAAATTTCTACAGTTTCATACTATTCAAAAATGTTTGCTTTTTGTTTAAGTATATATTTTGTGACACACTTTAATAAAAGATTGTGAAGAAAGTTAAGAGTTATTATTTGGTGAAATAGCGTAAGCAGAAATGGCAAATAAGGCTACTTTTAAAAATAAATTGTTTAATATTAATTATCAATATTAAAGTAAAAGCAAATTGTTTAAGGCTAACTGTCAATTAATAACTTAATACTTACTGTATTTTAACAGTTCAGTTAATATGATGTTATTAAAAGATATTTTTTTCTATTGTACATCAAAACTTTTTTTTTTTAAATAAATAATTTTACATGAAAAATTTGAAAAATATGTAAAATTCGAATTAATAATCAATTTTCTTCGTTAATTTGCTTAATTTTGAGGAAATTATTATTACAGATTAATAAAAACAAAGTCTTATTTTCAATCTTAAGTTTTGAAATTTATTTCTGAAATTTTTTAACAGAATATATGTATGACAAGCTAAATTTCGCCTACCGGTCTGTATGGTGGTCAGGCAGTTGACCTCAAGTGACCTAAACATATACATTTAAACAATATAAACAACAATCATTCAAATTAAATCTCAAGTTGTTTAAATGAATTATAAACTTAAAGATTTTACGTTTCATATGTAAAGTGTGGACAATTTACTGCTTTTCTTAATGTAAACAATTCTGTGCTTCGATATAAGAATAAATTAGGTTAGTAAAAGTTTCTTAAACAACTCATTAAACGTTGGTATCATCTAATCGTTTCAGTGGATAACATAATTAAGGAAACACATGTTTCATGAATCAAGACTTTTCTCGCAGTTTAAGAGAAAAGAGGTTTAATACCATACATGAAGCTGAAGTCTATTATTAATGTCATCCAGCAATATTGGAGGAGATTTATCTTTTATGACAAATAACTCTGGTTCACTCTTGGATGAAACTTGGTGTTTCTATTGATTTCTTTCTTAAAGATAAGAACGGTGATAGATTTATTTAACTAAGAGCTTTGGATTTTAGATTATAGTTTTATCCAGAAAATATATTTATGTATTAGTTGGTTAAATATTTTTTTTAATATTGAATAGGTATACAGTTTTGCAAGAAATAAATTATTAGGGGACTTTGTTTCGTACACTGAGAAAAAGTATGGTCAAAACTATCAGAATATAATAAAGTTTACCTTGTTTTTGGATTTATGGAAACACCAAAACGTTCGGTAATTTTGATGATGAACAATAAAGTATGAATTTATAAGCTGTGATAGACAATTGTTTACTTTATAGGATAATCTAAGTTTGTAAGAAATCGTTGTGAAGATGTAAATTTTTTCTTATACAATTCAAATGTGAGGAGGGGGCAATGTTGTAAAAATAATATCATACATATTAGTCTTTTTATTAGGTTGAAGAATAAAGAATAATAGAATACGAACATCAAAAATTAATGAGCAAAAAATTCAATTTTCCATTTTTTTTGTCGAATTTATTTAGAATAATTAAAACCTGCTAGATTAGTCCTTAAGCGCAGACTAATTTTGCTTTTCATGGCAATCTAAATTTAAAAAATTGCTCTATTATTAAACAATGATAAGTCTTAAATATTTCTGTTAAGTTCAGAAATTTATTTTGAAACCAATACTGTTACAGCATATATTTTAAGCTACATGAAACAGCAAGCCTGGAACTAGAAGTTTGATACATTACATTTGGTTTATTGTACACATTAATTCGAATACATTAAAAATTCGATAAATTTTTTCTGGTGCAACGTAGACTTAATTAGATTACTTTCCAGCATGTAGTTGATATTTTACTTAAATCTAAATGAATCGTGCTATAAATTTGATACTTTACATTTTGGGCAAGATAAATTGCAATGTAAATGCTTTGGAATTTAAATATGACACTTTACACTTGGTTTTAAGTAAATTACAATTTTAATATTTTACCTTCTAAGCATGATGCATTGCATTTAGTATTTTTATTCCATAACTTTTAATTTGAATACTTTGAATACACTATGAAACTAGTATTTTACCTGTAGATAAAAAGAAAATTCTTATTTACTTACATTGTAAACATAAATATCTATTCTAATGCATATTCTTGATACTATATACTTAATATTTTACGTTTGGTGGAATGCATATTTCAATTTTAAATACGTTGAATTAAAGCGGCAATTCCTTTTATTTAGTATAATACATAAACTTAAAATTGAAAAATTTTCACCGTAATTTCGATATTTTGCATTTGCTAAAGTCTAAGCAATAATTCAAATATTTTGCATCATAATTTTTATTCTTTAAACCCACTGTAAGGTGATTGCAAATTTGTATACATTTAACTGTAAATTTTATTTACAATATTTTGTTTAGTGCACGGAGAAAAGAATTCTGGAAAAAATTACCGTAATGAATGGTAAGGACATTTCTGGTAAAAAAAAAACCCACATCACTTTGGTTAATTATACCAAAATATAAGGAATTTAAACCCTTTATTACATATTTTTCCCTTTAATATGGTAATGGTTTACCCATAAATTCTGGTTAATTGATATAAATTAGTCACAAAATAAATATTCATTAGAAATGTTAACTTAAAAGTTTTAAACGCAAAAATAATTTTTAAAAAAACTGTTTTTTTATGGTATTTACTATTAAATTGCGTAATTTATTTATTTTAAAAATGTAATAAATGAATTTGATTAAAATACGTTTTCAGTTTTAAACACAAAAATAACTTTCATAAATTTTTTTTTCCAATGGTATTTACTATAAAATTGCATATTTTTCTTATTTAAAAAAATAACAAGTGAAATTGATTACAATACGCTTTCAATGGTTCAAATATATTGAATAACTTTAGGATATATGACATTTATCTTAGTTGAAGAAATTTAATTAAATTCCTTAAAGATGATAAAAATGCGTAAAGTCACAAAGGTTAGTTCTGTCATAATAGATTTTCAGGCATCAAAACAATTATTCTTAAGCAAGAGATTTAATAAAATACTTAATTTTCTTTTCATTAAACGCTATCTTAACGTTGAACTTAATTTTTTTAATGTTCATCTGTATTAGATACAACTCAGTTCAACGAAATAATGAGTTGCAAGAATTTAATCCAATTATATGAAGTCTTATAAGATTTTGATCCAATTACTTGAGACTATAAAACATTTTTAATGAATTCATTTTCATGAGAAGCAGTTCAAAAAGTACTAGGAATCTAATTTCTCTACAAGTTTGAAATCTCTAATGGATTGCAAGATAAACAAAATGTATCTCGTAACAAGCTCTTTATGCAAAATTTTAAATTTTTAAAATAAATTGAATTTTTAAACTTGTATTTCAAAATCAATTATTTATGTATGTATTTTTACCAGAAAATTTTTTTTTAAAAAACTTACAATTATCCTGATATTTTACAGACATTTTAAATTAAATTTTGTTTATTCTAAAATTATTGCAGGATAGTACACCGAAGAGCCATTACATTATGACCACCCTGCTAATAACATGTAGGACCACCTTTAGCCCTCAAAACTGCTAGCACCCGCAGGGGCATTGATTCCACAAGGTGCTGATAGGTAGTCTGAGGTATCTGGTACCAAACGCTCACCAACTGGTACTGCAATTCCCTCGCATTGAGAGGGAGTAGCGTGACAGCTCGAATTTGTTTTTCCAAGTAGGACCACAAATGCTCTATTGGATTAAGGTCAGGTGAATTTGGGGATCAAGACATGACTTGAAAGTCACTGGAATGTTCCTCGACGTTTCGACCCTTATGACATGGTGCATTATCCTGCTGGTAAACACCATCCCCCACAAGAAAAACAGCTGCCATGAATGGGTGAACCTAGTCTGCAACTATGTTCAAGCAGCTTACAGACGTCAGGGATTGTTCTATGAGAATTATGGGTCCTAATGTGCCCCAAGAAAACATTGTTCCTGAGCGAGAAGCCATGAAAATCTGGGCGAGCCCATGGTTATAGATGGAGGGTGGTCATAATGTAATGGCTCTTCGGTGTATATTAGGTAATATAAATGTGAAAGTTATTAAAACTACTATAGCTCGTTTTACGATTACATTAATACGAGTATTTACTTCCTCAAACCTCCTTTGACATCATCAAAAATCTAAAATTCTTTCTTTTTCCTTTTTTTTATTAAATGTTTCGTTCAAAAATCGCGTTTCAAATTCTACTGAGTCCTCACTTCTAGCTTTATATCGATTACAGAACTTAGCGAAATATATGTATTCATCATCTGCATCATCAAGCATAATACACTGGCGTAAGAAATTAAGAAAATTTGCAAACTTGGACGATTATCTCTAGAACTACTGGACCGATTATAATGAAATTTGTTATGTACATACATTGATACAATACAAAACAAATAACCATTTAACAATTGTAATACACAAGCATGATCAGGCGTAACGCTAGTTGAGGTCGGAAGACATGTTGCAGAATAAGCTGTTGCAGACAGCAGTTGCAGCTGTTGCAGAATAGGCAAAAAAGAAAAGAAGAAAGAAAGAAAGAAAGAAAGAAAAAGAGTGTTAATAGGGGGTATGGTCCCCTCTTACAGATATACTGGCCTTGCAGTGTGATTTCATACTTGAAATAAGACAAGTTATCATCAACGTATTGGTAATAGACAAAATAAACGGTAAAAGGCAAAATACGGTATTTAAATCTTTCATTGGGTAATTGTCTTGTTCTTATGGTTACAGTTTACAGGAAATTTTTGTTTTCAAAATTATAGTTCGGATCAACTCACATTTAGTAGAAAAATACAAAATACAGAAAAAAAACCTAAGGTATCATAAAAAAAATAACCAATTTTGTCACATATTATAAAACCATGTTTTATTGTTAATTTTGCCAAAATCACACCAAATTCCATATTAATCATATCATATTTATATACGATATTAATCATACCAGTTTTACCGTATTCTGGTAGTTTTGATCATATTTATTTCTCTCAGTGTAAGAAGCATTAAAAAAAATTAATTCATTTAAGTATATTTTATTAATATTTTACTAAAAATGCTTAAATAAACTATTTTAAAGTTCATTTCAAAAATAAATTTTACTTAAATCTACTTAAACTTTAAGAGACAACCACGATTTCCCACAATTGCTTTTTGTTTTGGTAAAGAGAAGCTAATTTTTCTCTTAGCCAATATGACATCGCCTGAAGATAGTATAAAGAAGTACAGCTGATAATGCAAATCTTTTATTGGAGAATTCAGTGCATTTTCTCCGTTTGTAGTTGCTTGCACTTATGATAACACCAATTATACAAAGATGACAACCTTCAATTAATAAAATTATTAAGTGTAGTTGATTTGTATATAACATTACAAATTATGAAAATTAATTAAAAAGAGTTAATCTTTATTTATAAACACACACTTTCATTAAGTATTAAGAATAAAATATTGAAAACCATTCGTAGTATATTGAATAACTGCAAATTAAAAAAAAAAACTTTTGGTTATCTTCATTACAATCTGGTTAGATTTTCTAGAATGAGTATAGAATTTTAAAATCTTGTTTATGCAAAATTTTTGATTTGCAGTAGCATTCTTATAGCGAGTAATACTCTTTTACATAAATGATGATTTCACTTTTTTTAATCTCTCTTTTTTTCTAATATCTATGCAAAATTATTATTTTTCTTTAATTGAGATCTGGTATTGGCACTATCAATCAGAAATGGACACTTAGATAGTAATGAATCTATGATTAATTGAACTATTCTGGTTAGAGTTTTGTTCAATACCAACTACCAGAGGCGGATCCAGAAATTTTTCCGGGGGGGGGGGTCATAGACACAGATCCCCCCCAATAAATTTTTGTTATAAAAATTTTTTTCTTCTAAATATTTTTTTTTAAAAAAAAACTGAGGTTTTTAATGCTAGTCTTCTCATTTATTTTTTTCATAATGAACATTTTTTTCAACATCCCAATCAATTTCTCGATGAATGTGTAATAATGCGAGTCCATTTAATCATTCTTGATTTTGCGTTTCTCTAAGCCAAGTTTTGAGACGTCGAAGAGTTGAAAAGGAACGTTCTGCTGTTGCTGCACTAACTGGCAGAGTTATTACTGAAGAACATAATTAGACGAAATTTTTTTTTTCTGAACTACGTAGGTGTATATGCACTCTTAAATAATTTTTAAAATATTTTATTTCCTTTGTAAACTATTAAAAAAATTATTATTATTATTATTTTTTCAATTTGGGGGGGGGGGTCATGACCCCTATGACTCCCCCCCCACTGGATCCGCCACTGCCAACTATATAGTAAAGATAGGACTACAAATTTTACTTTATACTAACTAGAATTATAAGTTTAACAGCTATTGATTTTTTTCTTTTCAGAAAATTTGCAAAATTAAATTACTTTAAGAAATTGGAAACTAATATCTTTTCTTTTAGCAATTAATACGAAATGTAAATTGAAAATTATTTCTTTTATTTGTCTTAAACATTAATCTGTAACGCCTGTCAAAAAATTAATCTTGTTCCTGTAAAGAAAAACTAGTTTTGGTATGGTTAAAATTGCAAGAAAAGAAATTTAATTTAAATTAATTTAAATAAATAATCAGATCGAGTGGTCATATCCCAAAAGAAATTTTTTTCAGAAATTTGAATTTTCAAGTTGATAAATAGTGGTCAATATGGTCAAATGTTTAGCTAAATTTTTTTTAGTTCAATAGAAAAATAATTAGATTTTCTATTATGGGCCTGAAATATAGTTTCTTTTGGTCAAGAAGCATAAATTTATTCTTTCAAAAGCGTTAAATATGACGCAAATTTTAGACTTATGTGCAAAAATAAAAAATTTAGAATGTGAAGAAAAAAAAAATTGAATTTTTACTGAAATATACCATGGAAATTTCTAGTTATCTAAATGCAAACATAAAACTTTCCTATGATAGACACATATTTTTCAGTTTTAATCTCATTCTTTAATGTACGATGTAAATTATGGAGAGCCTAAATACTACATTTTATATACAATTAATATTATTGTTACTGTGCATTCCAACCTATAGTTTTGTTCTTGTAATCTAAAATTTGTTTTATATTTGTGTTTTAAAAAATCAAAATTTACATATTTGATCCAAAATAGAAATTTTAGGACCTTTTTGAAAGATCTATATATTTTTTTTAATTTAAATGAAAATGATCAGATAAATATTTAAAAATTATGACTATTTTTTAGCCATTTGAAATTTTTAAATTATGTTTTTAAATTTTTTTTTTTAAATGATCCTGATAAACAATCATGGAATTTTTTTCGTTTATAAGCCTTTTTACGTTTTAGGAAAAATGTATTTACAATTAAAATTATTAAATAGAGTTTAGAACATTTTTCCTTATTTCATGTTTAAAAAATACATTTTTTCTATGTAACTTCGATAAAATGAAAAATTTTTAATTCTTAAAGGTAATTAAATAATGCTACAAAAAGTTAATTAACAATTCGAGAATGTAATGAGAAAATATTCTTTTTAAGCTGCATTAGACAATGAGTTATTTATGACATTTGAACAAAATTGAAATTATTATTTTTTGCATTATTATATTATTATTATTGCAAAATATTATGTTCTTTTCGAAAACTTTTATCTATAAAGAGAATATCTTGCTTCAAAATTTTGATTTTCAAGAGTTAACCTTTTGACATATTAGTAATTATATTTCAGAAAAAATATTTTTTTGAAAAATAGTCATGAGATGACACATTTAAACAAAATATCTTTATATTGCAAATATTTGAAAAAAAGGCTAATTTAAATGTCAAGCAAAATTAATTTGTAAATTATTTTTTCATAATAAGAATTTATGATAAAAATTAAATGCCTTTTCAGAATAGATTTTCAAAATCGTTTGTTCAATCATTGGGTAAAATAAAAGAATGAAATAAAATTTATTTAAAAAAAGTAAATAATCAGTTGTATTTTAAAAATGAGACAACGATTAAATTTTTTTGTTGACTTAATTCATTCGAAAGTTAAATAATACACTATTTCTTCTATTTGAAATAAAAAATAAAGTAATGTATAAAAATTTTTTTTTTATGCCACTCATTTATCTGTTTTTTTCCTCTTAATTTCATTAAGCTTTCAATCATACATTAGCAAGGTCCGCGTTAAAGATTTAAATTATTAGCAAGTAAATTAGCCAAATATCAAAAGTATTCACCATTTTTTGAAAGTCTTCGCCAAATGCAAATCTAAAAAATTTTTATGATAAATTTTTTCCCCCATAGGAAACTATTTTACGGTAGTTTGTTTCAAGGTATATTATTTGGACCCAATTCTAATTGGTTATGCAGCGCTTCTAGCCGAAAATTACTGTAATAGAATAAAAAATACTGATTTGTTTAGAAAAATTCATTTTGACGTAATTTGAATTTCTTTCCAGGGGAAAAAGATCCTTCGCCAATACTTTCACTAAAACACAATTTCATTCACCAAAATTTACAATTTTATCGCATTTGGAGAGGCGGTGAATGCATTAGTTAACACTCAGTCATACATTAGTTTACTTTCAGTCATACATTAGTTTGTATTATTAGTTACTTTTTTTCTTATCTTTTGAAATAACAGTAAACATGTATCAATAAATGTATCAATATTCAGTTATTAAGTGTCGGGGAATATTTTGGTACGTTAAACTTCGGTATTCCTTGTTTTATGATGCTTTTTCCAAAAGCTTTTTTTGGGTTCTTTTTTTTCCAATACTCTTTAATCCGTTGACCCTTTTCTACTTTCTGAACTATCAAGATGTGCACAACACTGAAGTATGCCTTATATTTAGGATATATTTCCAGTGTTTATGGATTTTATGTGTGGTGTATTTTGAACTAGATATTTCTATACGGTATATATGTGAAGTGACTTAATCAGACTGTTTTCTTAGCTAATACATGAGTACTTAATGTAACAGTAAATAGCTCCAGTGAAATATAAACGGGTGAAGAAGTATATCTAGAAAACGGTGTGTGATAGAGATAAATGGCTTGTATATTTTGAATGAGCACAATTTAATTGTCTTAGGAAATGTCTTGGATACTAAGATATCCGTGATTTCTTAAAGTTTGCTTGTCGGAGCTATTTGACTTGAGGTAAACGAGTTTGCTTTTCACTGTTTATATCCACTGAATTTCTAAATTTCAATAACGCATATTGTTGATAATTTTATTTAATTGAATTCATAAAGTTACTGTCATCAGTCCTTTTCCATAGTTTAAAGAAATTTTTTTATTATGATCAGAAAACTTATTTTCCTTCGGTGACGGTGCATACCAGCGATGATAAGGGACAAAAGTGCTTCAAATGTAAATAAATATTTGAAATTAAACAGCTTATGTTCAATATTTTGCGAAGAATGTACATAAGTAATACTCAAAAATTATTTTTGAGCTATCTATGAAGCATAATATTGCATAAAATAATTTTAGCTATAGATATTATGAGTGAAAATTTTTTCCTCAAACTGTTAGTGATCTGACGAAACTTAATTGTATTGAGTCTATTAATATCATAACTTTGAATATGTGTTCTTTGTTAAAATTATTAACTTGGTAATTACTTTTAACATTTAGTAAACTTTACTTTAACATATTAACGTATAAACTGAAAGTTAAAATGAAAAAAAAAACTATCTTCAACAAAATTAAAAATAATTATCTTCAATAAAATAATTTTAGCTATATATATTATGAGCTAAAATTTTTTCCTCAAATTGCTATCGATTTGATGAAATTTAATTGCATTGAGTCCATTAATATCATAACTTTGAATATACTTCGGAAGTGTTCTTTGTGAAAATTATTAACTTGGTAATTACTTTTAACATTTAGTAAACTTTACTTTAACATATTTACGCATAAACTAAAAGTTAAAATGAAAAAAAAAAACCGATCTTCAACAAAATGAAAAATAATTATGCTCAATAAAATAATTTTAGCTAGATATATTATGAGTTAAAAATTTTTCCTCAAATTGTTAGTGATTTGAGGAAACTGAATTTTTTTCTATCCATTAATATCATAGCTTTGAATATACTTCGGAAGTGTTCTTTGTGAAAATTATTAACTTGGTAATTACCTTTAACATTTGGTAAACTTTACTTTAGCATATTTACGTATAAACTAAAAGTTAAAATGAAAAAAAACCTATCTTCAACAAATATTCAACAAAATTAAAAATAATTATCCTCAATAAAATAATTTTAGCTAGATATATTATGAGTTAAAAATTTTTCCTCAAATTGTTAGTGATTTGACGAAACTTAATTTTTTTCTGTCTATTAATATCATAACTTTGAATATACTTCAGAAGTATGCTTTGTTAAAATTATTAATTTAGTAAATGCTTTAACCATTTAATAAACTATAGTTTAACACATTAACATATAAATTAAAAGTTAAAATGAATTAAAAATAATTATCTTTAACAAAGCACACCTTAATATTGTGCTGTGTTAAAGGTTTTAAATATGATAATTAATTGCGACGACATATAGATAATCGTAAGTCAAAGCTTTTAGGTTTAGGTCTAATAATGCCAATTGGATGTATATTATATAATTTCTTACCCCTGCTTTGAAAACTTCCAGCGAGTAAAAAAGAAAAAAAACAAACATTTTTTTCCCGCACCTTCTGTATCTATGAGTTTCTTCTCCATCTATGTTTAGCATCTGATTACTGGTAAAAAATTCAAACGTAATTGCTATGCGAAATTAGAAAAAGTTATTTCTTCAAGAAAATTCATAAAAAAATACCGGCTTAGCTTTTAACTTTATTTTCTAGCTATGAATTGAGTAAAAGGATACAAAAAGACATAATAAAACAAAAACAACACATTTCTAATTAAATAAAGCCATGAAAAACTTATTAATTGTCTTTATTAATATGTAAAGTCTTAAACACTTTCTCCCCTTTATTTGCTACGATAACTACATTATCAGTTTAATTAGAACATAATTATATTTGATAACTTTCAATTCAATTACGAAAACAAATAAAAGTGTTTTTCATCTAATTTTTTCCCAACTTAATCTTATAGGAAAGCGCAAAAAATAAGTATATTTTAATTAAATTAAATATTAAATTCTTTAAAAAAATACTTGCTTTGTAATAAGTATAGTTGCGACTAAATATTTTTTCAATAATTAATTTATTAAATCTAATTGAATACTTTCCTTCTTGAAACAATATTAGACATATTAACAGTTAAGTGAAGAGAACCGTCAATGTGATTACTTAGAATTAAATGGTTTTTTATTTAATTGTATAATTTTAAGAAAATTATCAATCTTTATCTAATATTCTGTCGTTAGAAATATGAATTTCTTTACAGAAATTAAAAATAAAATACCTTTTACTTATTTTCTAGTCTCAAACGTTTTTAATATTTTTGAATTTGCTTATTATTATTATTTTTTTGAATCACGTTGTTGATTTATCTTTGTTTTTGCTGTTTCTCATATATATTGCATATCAGGGAGGGCCGAACTTCTGGAGGAAACTTCCATTATCTGAAAAACGAAATTGTGCATGACTCACTTAGAACTTTTCCAACACACTTAATATTAAAGAATTAATAATAAGTATTATTTATAACATGATTATGGTATTTATGTGCGATTATCATAAGTCTGAGTAGAAACAATATAATAAATAAAGCAAAAATACAGAAATTTCATTTATTGCGAAATAAAAAATTTTGTAGGTTAAGTTTGTTGGGTTATGTGAACTATAAAAATGAGTTCTTAATCAATTATTAAACAGTGCTGTTTAATGTTGCTTTTGAATCTGTATTTTTTTACTATAACTTTTTTGCATAGTTTCTACACGGAGAAAAAAATTCTGTTTAAATTGCTGTACTGTATGGTATTAACATTTTTGGCAAAAAAAAAGAAAAAAAAAAGAAAACAAATAAATCTGGTAGTAAAAACCAAAATAGAAGGTAGTAAAACCATTTATTTGGTAATTTTTCGGTTCATTTGTTAAAGACTTACCAGGAATACTGGCTTACAAAATTATAGTTCATATTACCACACATTTAGTAAAAAATATAAACTTATAGGTAAATTTAATCGGATAAATGGTTTTAATCCCATGTTATAAGGTATCCCGATAAAATTGCCTAATTTTTTATTATTTTATCACATATTTTAAAACCATATTTTGTTGTTAATTTTACCAAAATCATTACCAAAGCTCTCCAGTAAAAATTACCTGTCTTCAAATTATATGTCTTCAAATTAAATATTATATTTAAATTAAATGTCTTAATCTGTTCAAAGGGTTTTGTTTGATATCAAGATATTATGTTACATGTCACACTTTAATATTATGTTATATGTCGCACTTTTAAATTCCACTATCTTGTTTCTCATGACTTATAAAAAAGCCCGTAACATCCCATGTTACTTTATAAAATATATTTTTAGCAACAAATCTTTAAACAATCCCTGTTATTTTAGGTTTATCCAGTGCAAATAATATTCAAAGGCAATTAATTATTTTATTAACATTTACAAAATAAATATCTCGTTAGAAAATTTGAAGCTAACCTCGAATCTTTTCCTACCGGCTATTTTGTTGTTTGTAAATGGCTAATTATAGACATAGATTAGACCTTCACTTTGCAAGTTCTCTCTCTGTTGAAACAAATTTTCTAGGAATAAATTTCCTATAATCTTTTCAAGAAAAATCTCAGCTAAGCTACTTACTCTGAAAGCGTTTGCAATTTTCGGCGTAACTTTGTAATGCATTTTTCATTTGTCAACATTAACGGTAAATTTTTCTACCTAATTAGAAGCAATTTGTCTTTGAAAATTTTGTAAAAATATCTCGATGCTTGTTATAGTACTCGAATGAAGCCATTTAATAAAGACTTAAAGAGTACAGACAGGTACTGAAACTAATGAAGTTGTGGAGAACTTAAAAATAATTTGAATATTTAAGAAGATAAATTCTTTTAATCTCTTTTATGTTTTTGTTGTCCTAAAATAGGTACAAAAAATTAATTGAATGTTTTTTATCTCAGGATTTAAAATAATATTATTACTTATAAGTTTTAATTTGCAAGCGATTCTTTCAAATTGTTTGAATAAGAAACGTTTTAGAAAAACACATTTACGTATTTTAATAAAGCTTTGATTTGTCATAACTTGAGTTTGAATACAAATATATAAAGCAAACACTAATACGTATCAGGCATATCATGTAACGCAGATGTCATGTATTATTGTGATGCCATTTATGGGCGTAACAAATTTCTTAGCATTTTAATTTCTGTAATTTCATGAATTTAATTTTTTAATTATTCTAATTTTTCTTATAATAAAATTAAATAATTTTCTAAATTTTTCTCCCCTTTTGTAAAAAGCAAACATAAATAGTTTTATTCCTTTTTTAAACAATTACAGTAACGGCTAACTTTTTATTCAATACAAGAATATAACTTATTAATTCAGTGTCACGACAAAAACAAATATCACTTTTTTTGAAAAGCTTTCTTTTCTGCAAGCTGCTTTAATCTTTTTTCACTAAAACTATTTCGGTTACAATTTTAATGATCTTTTTGTTGATTAGTAGTAGCCAGATTATTCCAAATTTAATATTTATAACTTGGGATCGACTCTAATTTCGCCTGTATTATTTATCGATAACTCGCCAATTTTCAGATCGCTTTCCATGCTCCTAAGCGTCGTTCAACAACCACGAATTAACTGGTAATTCGAGTTTGTTGATGTAAGGACTGGCAAGTTGTTGTACTTAACACGCCCTTTCAGTTCAAACGTTGGAAGTTTTTTTAAAAAATAATTTTACTATAAAATTTTTTAAAATTTTATAACCGTTGTTGAACAACTAACCCGATTTTCGGATTTACGGCTACCAATCTCCAACTTCGTAGCCTTGCCTTGTCAGTTTGAACCCAATCCAGAAGACAAGGGAGCTTCTGGATCAAGTATTGAGAGAACTTTGCCTTCGTGGAGGATTTTTTGAGGGAACTAACCCGCATTTGCGTTACCCGGAGACGAAAACCACGTGAAACCTCATACAGTTAGCCTGGTGGGAAGGGGAATCTATCACACGATCTGTCTGCAACAGACGATATTTTAAGTCAGCACTATGGTCGGTGCAAGCCGGATGCGGATTTGTATCGACCAGCCATCATAATTAACATAATTTTAATAAAATAAAAGTGTAAAATTAAACTCTTTCTTATATTTTGTTATTTTAATTAAACCATTTACCTGTGCCAATGTTCCAATAATGTAACATGGATTTCGAAATTGATTTCAACGAGCAATTGAAGTTCGAATAATGTTTTTTGACACATATTTAAAATTTACATTGTAAAGTATTTTTTGTTTTGTTTTTAGTTTGATTTCGTTTCCATAATTTATTTAAAAATTTTTTTCATAAATTTTGAAATTTGATCTATTTTGTTACCTTATTTTCTACACCTTGGAACATAATTTATCAAAAATTCAATTTTTATAAGACGACAAAAATGTTTGCGAGTTTTAAAAGGATAATATAACTGCCTGTTAGGCATTCCTGTGATTTTGTGTGATTCATTGTGTTAGGGTGTGTTCATTTCATTCAATTGCTATTATGACACTAATTCAAAAAAATAATAATGTTGAAATAGAAAATGTTTATTGGTTCAACTTCCGTTGAATTTGCTGGTGGCAAATAGCAGAGCGATAGCATCAGAGCATATCGTTATACTTGGAAAGTTGAAGGGTACTGTAATATTCCTATGAAATTAAAACTATTTATATTTGACTTTCATATAAACATGGAGTACAATTTCACCTCAACAGCTGTTATACTATTTGATTTAATCACATTAAAAAAAATCCAATTTTATTTTTTAATGAGATTTTGATAATATTTAAACTTTATTCGTACTCTTTTATTCTATTGACTTCGAATTTCGTAATCTTAGCTTATTAATTACAACTGCTTGAATTGATTGTTAAATATGTTGGTCCCAGCAACTTATGTACTAGGTACTGGAAGCATTGTAATATCAGTTTTACCAAATTACATTCACTATTTTTCTCAGACCAATAAAATATATAGTTTAATATTTAAATGGCTTATATCTAATTGATTGCTTAATTTAAATTGACAGATGATACATTGTTTTCATTTCCATGCAAACACTTATAATTCTTACATGAGAACTATTTTATTAAAAATTATCGAAATAAAAGTTCATGTATAAGTTTATTGGTCAGTCGAAGTTTTCTATAAAACTACGATATGATTAAAATTGTATCGCATTAAAAATGTTAAGAAATTTGTAATTTTTTTTTAATTGTTAAAAAACTTTCGTTACATAACTTTTATACAGGCGAGAGTTGATCAATTTTTGACTTGCAAAGTGGGCGGTGAACTAAAAAAGGTTGAAAACCTATACTTTATTCGAAGCAAAATAATTTGTTATCAAAAATTAATTTGTTCAGTAGTGTGTTTAATCCGTTCAGAAAATCACTGAAAAGTAACCTCATCCCCCNCCCCCCCCCCCCCCCCCCCCACAGAAAAGAAAAACAAAAAAATTTCTAAGCCTGATAAGTTTAACATTGGTAAAATTTTAGATCAGCGAAGTTTTGCACCATCGAAGTTATTGATTGGCGAAGTTTTGTACCCGCGAAGTTATGGATTTGCGAAGTTTTATTCACGTGAAGTTATGAATGGTTGGAGTTTTAGTCGCAAAGATTTGTCAAGCGAAGATTTGTCAGCGAAGTTTTGACCCCGAATCAAAATATGCATATAAGAGATCTTGAAGAATATTATCTTAGAATGGTACCCTTGACCACCTTGTAAAAATCTTTTCAACGTATCTTTCTAAATAAAAAAAAAATGTGATTGATTTTTTCTCATTTTTCTCTGTGGAATCAAGACATGATAATTCCACGATCCACTATCAACAATAACTTTCCCTTATAATGATATTTAACGTATATTATTAAATATGTAGTTGAGTCAATGGTTTTAAGCGTCATTAGTTTTAATAATTCTCCAAGAAAACTAACTCGTTTAAAGGTGTTAGTAAATTGTAGACAAAATACAACTGTAAAACCATGAGGAAGAGAATTTTAAAAGAACATTTTTAATTTTTAAGAAGATTAGTTTTAAATTTTCGTTAACAATCAGTGCAGAAAATTTACTCATTGAATGAAATTAGAATTGTTTTGACAAAATGCAACTGAAAACTTTAGTGAAAGAAAATAATATGGAATATTTGAGTTTTTGAAAAGATTAACTTTAATTTTTTATTAATAATCCATAAAGGGGAAATTAATTTGTTTAATTGAATAAAAATCATTTGGAGAAAATACAGCTGAAGAACTTAGTAATAGTGGAGGACATTTTAAGTTTAATTATGATTGTAGGCTTTTATTAACAATCTATTAAGAAAGTAAAGTCTTTTAGTGCAATCAGAATTTTTTTAACAAAACAGAGAGAAGTCTTAATAATTTTGATCTTAAGAAGTTTTTTTATATAGTTAAAAGTAAATATTTAAAACAATCTTGAAGCAATATTTAAATGAAAAAATAGAAAAATATCTATTTCTCTACATGAGTTCAAAAAACTGTCTTTAATTCATTTCAAGCAATTATTTTTGATAAAAATTGGAATAATAAATAAATTTATGCAAATGACAATCATGTATTCAACGACATTTTTGATTGATTATAATTTACATCTTGAAGTTACGAACTATCAGATAAAAATATTAAACGAACTTAGTTATCTGTTTTGCGCTATGTACCTTGTTCCATTAAGAAATATCTATAATATTGATCTATGAATGATTATGTTATAAAACGCAACTATTTGCGATAGGCATGGTTTTGGTATGACCCCCAAAATATAGGGAGTAGCCGCAATCTGGGAAATATGGTTCCTGTAGTTAAGTCAGGATAGTGATCCGAAGTTCCGACTCCTTAATGTTAATTTTACTTTTTGTGTTTTTCGCTAGACCTTGAAAATTTTTTAAGCGAATTGAAATTTTTTTTTCACGCAATTATAAAATTCGTTTATCGAAAGATAATTCCATCTGAAAACTAACTTTTAGTAAATACTTATTATTTTTTTTAATAATGGTCAAAACAAATTTTGAATTTTTTTTTTAATTTATTTATTTTTTTTAAATAACGGCAGGCACTGAACTTTTCGTTCTTCGCCATAGAAGATGCCGGAATTGTTACTCATTTAGCGTTACCCAGTGGGAACCTGTGAACTAAAGTCACGGAGGGGAGCAACGCTACCCACGCCATACTGCCACAAACCCGTTCATAGGGTGGGCCACATTCACTCAACAGAAGACAACACAGAGAGAGAAACATCCATGCCCAGAGCGGGATTCGAACCCGCGGCCATTGGCTCCGCAGTCAGACACGCTAACCACTCAGCCACCTGGCCGGCAATTTTGCATTGTAGGTATAAATATTTGAATTTCAAAAATTTGAGAGAAATTGAATTTAAAAGAAGTCAGATACTTAAAATTCGATTTCGAAAAGTTATTTTTTGCATGAAATTATTTTTGAAGAAACGAATTTTATAATTGTGAGCAAAAGTTTTTTTTAATTTGCTCTGAAAGTTCCCGAGATATCGCGAAATACGCAAAAAGTAAAATTAGCAGTAAGGGGTCCAAACTTTGAAGAGCTCTCTTTACCAAGCTTTGATACCCCAGATTGTGCCTCCCCCCTCCTATATTTTGGGGGACAGAAATATGAATCCGTTGAAGAAAAAGTACGTTTATTGAGAGAAAGTAAGTTTTGTGTTTGATTTCGAAACTTAAAAAAATATCGTTTCGCCAGTTAATTTTGCATATTTGAAGTCATCCCCTTGAACCATTAAGAGTGAGTCCTTGAGCGTGAAAATCCGATCGTTAGATTAAAAGTTATTCAGGGTGGTCTGCTTTTTTGGCACAATGTACAACTACTAAACTTACTGAAATATTATTTAATAAAAAAATTGCATTTTTAGCATTTTTAAAAACTCTTTACAAATTTGCTTGGTTTAACCGCTTTATTTTTTTTACAAATTTGATATATAACTAAAAATAATATATGAATTAAAATTATATTTATGTAGTTGATGTTGGCATAATTATAAATAATTTGCTTACTATGAGTAAATCTATTCTGTTGTTTTAAGTTTTTCGGCTGCTCTAAAATTCTTTGTCACATATTGTTAAAGTAAAATTTCAAATCTCGTTTTAATATCTGATTGATGTTTAAATATATTTTGGGACTTTTAAGTTTTTCAAAGCTTGTTTTAACTTTATAAAATTTAAAGATGCAAAAAATATTAACATTTAAATTAAAATGACTTGAAATGTAACAATTGTTAAAAAGAATTGTAATTTATACAGAGATAGTTGGTACAAATATTCTAATTGTAATTGGTACAAATTTGCTATGTATATTATGTGTATATTATAATGATATCATAATTGGTATATAATTAGTATATTATAATTAGCATATTATAATGATATTACAATTGGTATATAATTAGTATATTATAATGATATTATAATTAGTATATTATAATGATATTATAATTGGTACAATATAATGATATTATAATTTATATATTACAATGATATTATAATTGGTATATTATAATGATATTATAATTGGTATTGTATAAAAATGTATATTATAATGATACAAATTTTTAATTTTTCAAAAATAATTAGGCTAATGATTTAAAATGAATTGTTACAGACTTAAAAGGAAATATTCCAAACATATTTTTAATAATTTTTAACTTTCATTTTGCTCACTAACCTTTCGCAATAAATGTTTTAAAATACAGTTCTGAACATGTTTAAGTCCCTTTTTATATCTTTACCTTTAAAAAACTGCACGCAAGTATATTAGAAAGTCCTAGGCCTTAGAAGAGCAATGACTTAGCAATTCTAAATGCTAAAAACGTGAAAGCTTTATATCGTATGGTTTCTTGCTTCTTCAGAAGATTAATTTGGAAGTAGTTTTTCGTCCATAAACATTAATGTTTCAGTAGAAACTTTCTTAGAATTTTCCTTTTTACCGTTGCCTGATCTGGTCCAAGAAGCTTAAATAACTGCGTTTTGGTGCTAATTTTGTCATGTCACAAGAACCATTTATCACTTTTAAAGAAACACCACATTCAACAAAATCTATCACGCAATGGGTTTCTGAAGCCTCTTAAAGTGAGCAGTTTTAGAAAAAAATAGGTTTGGGCACCAAATATTAACTCTAAGAACTGTTAGAAGTAACTCTGTATGATGCAGAAAGACACGGATGCTTAATTCTCTTATTTTTCACCAGGGGGACGGATAGATAGCAGAAATCAGGATTGTTAGCGGAAAGCAGACGATTTTCAGAAACTATTCGCGTAAGTTCTATTCTGTATTTAGGAGAAATATATTTATCACGAGTTTTTGTTCTTTTGCGTTAGGTTAACACATGATAATCAGTTTTAAAAGTGTAAAAGGATAAAATTCTTTTCCTGAGAAAGGTAAGTTAAATAGTTTTTCAATTAAAAATTAGTTTTAACAACTTTCTAACTATTTCTTCTGTGCATTCTTGTTTATAAATTAAACAAATTGGAATTTTAAATTATTATTAATATTATTTTGCAAACGATCTTGTTTAATTGATTGAATGTTTTTATCTTATATTTTGAGTATTTTGCAAGAAAAAAGCTGGCAGTTTTTAGAAGATAACCATAGACGTTTTATTCTACATTTAGGCAAAATATATTTAACATGAGTTTTGGTGCTGGTTTTAAACAGCTGGTTTTGAGCTGGTTTTAAACAGCTGATATGAAGGATTTGTAAGAGTAAGGATGAAAAATTTTCCCGTTTAAGATAAACTAATTTTTCAGCTTAAAATAACTAATTTTTATTAAAATAATTTTTGACTTTTTCTGCATGCATTTTTGTTGATTATAATTAAAAAGAATAAACTTTTAATTATTATTCATATTTTTTTTCCAAACGAATTTTTGTTGATTGATTGAATTTCTTTGTCTTATATTTTAAGAAAAAGCTAATGGTTTTCTTGAATTATCCAAGTAAGTTTACTTCTACATTCAAAATACATATATTTAACAAGCATTTTGGATTTTGTGAAGAAGGGTTAAGCAACTAATAATGAGTGTAAAAAGTGAAATGAAAAAATAATTTTAAAAGGTAAGATAAAAAATTTAATTTTAATTGAAAATAATAAGTTTTTAAATAAATAATTTTATGACTTTTCCTATATGCATTTCTTGATTAAAAATTAAACAATCTGAAAGTTAATCTGAAAGTGTAATATGTATCAAACGATTTTTTTAAATATTTTTTTCCAAATATTGTGAGTACTCCGTTTGAAGAAAGCCAAAGATTTTTAGAAAATATCCGTGTAAGTCGAATTTCATATTAAGAATAAATATATTTAACCAAAATTTTGGGTTTTAGGTGTTAAGTTTAATATCTAGGTACATATGAAAGTATATAATTACATATGAAAGTATGTAATTCTTTTACGTACTTATGAAAGTATATAATTCATTTACAAGCAAAGATAAATAAACTAATGTTTTTGTTAAAAGTAGCACTGGGTAACAATTTTATTTGTTTTCTGTTGCATGCGATTTTTTTAACGAATCTTGGATGTTTTCCCGTCGTCGATTTCAATTTTGCATTCTTTTCCTCCCTATAAGTTACAGTTTTATTTAAATAACATTTTTACTCCATTTTTTGTCAAAATATACAAGTTTGTAAAACGTTATATATGGCAGGTGGTCACATCAATGTTGCAGCAAACTTCTAGGGGAGTTAGGGCACATCACTAGAAATAAATTGAATAGGAACCAATGTCTGGTAGTGTCGTCATACACTATTAGGAGTGCTTCCCTATTAGGAATTATTTCTTCGTGTGCATCTGAACAAGTCATGATAGGAAAGCGCCCCTAGCCGTGTACGACGACATTTCCGAATATGGGTCTTTTTCTTAAAAAAATATGTAGTTTTAGGAGTAACACTAATTTCAGGCTTGAAATCCCCACACTCAAATTAGGCAAGATCAAGTATTTGTATAAAAGCAAAAAAAAAAAAAAATGCTTCCCAGTGTTATTAATTTTTAATCCAAATTATTTTTGTGCTTATGCATTATTTGTGAAGTTAAGCGAATTGTAACTTTGCTTTTAAAGTGTGTGTCTTAATTTTTGCAATGACTATAAATTAGATAAAATTCTTATATTTCATTATTCATCATTCCCGCATCGAAAAAAATTCTTATTTTTGCTTCAAATTTTTTCATTACTTATATATTATTTCTTTATTATTTATGTATTATTTCTATTTCTACAATGCACAATTTTTTTACAAGAGAGAAGTGTGTGTCTTAATTTTTGCAATGACTATAAATTAGATAAAATTCTTATATTTCATTATTCATCATTCCCGCATCGAAAAAAATTCTTATTTTTGCTTCAAATTTTTTCATTACTTATATATTATTTCTTTATTATTTATGTATTATTTCTATTTCTACAATGCACAATTTTTTTACAAGAGAGAAGTGTGTGTCTTAATTTTTGCAATGACTATAAATTAGATAAAATTCTTATATTTCATTATTCATCATTCCCGCATCGAAAAAAATTCTTATTTTTGCTTCAAATTTTTTCATTACTTATATATTATTTCTTTATTATTTATGTATTATTTCTATTTCTACAATGCACAATTTTTTTACAAGAGAGAAGTGTGTGTCTTAATTTTTGCAATGACTATAAATTAGATAAAATTCTTATATTTCATTATTCATCATTCCCGCATCGAAAAAAATTCTTATTTTTGCTTCAAATTTTTTCATTACTTATATATTATTTCTTTATTATTTATGTATTATTTCTATTTCTACAATGCACAATTTTTTTACAAGAGAGAAGTGTGTGTCTTAATTTTTGCAATGACTATAAATTAGATAAAATTCTTATATTTCATTATTCATCATTCCCGCATCGAAAAAAATTCTTATTTTTGCTTCAAATTTTTTCATTACTTATATATTATTTCTTTATTATTTATGTATTATTTCTATTTCTACAATGCACAATTTTTTTACAAGAGAGAAGTGTGTGTCTTAATTTTTGCAATGACTATAAATTAGATAAAATTCTTATATTTCATTATTCATCATTCCCGCATCGAAAAAAATTCTTATTTTTGCTTCAAATTTTNGAGAGAGAGAGAGAGAGAGAGAGAGAGAGAGAGAGAGAGAGAGAGAGAGAGAGATTGGTTCGCTCTACGACTGGGACATATTACAATGAGTTTCTAAGTGGGACAAATGAGGTCAACGGTTACAACGTGACAAAAAGAGTTTTGAAAAACAGCCTTCGATATTCCATAGTGTTCCATCATTAATCTTAAACTATAACATTGTAGTAGAGTCAGTAGTTAAAATATACGACTACAAGTCAGAATTTTCCGAAGAGCTCGATCCTGACTTTTCCTTGAATCTTAAACGGAGAAAAACCATATTTTATTATAAAACCATATTTTAGTGTTTATTTTACTAAAATCGTTTTCAAAGCCCTTTGGTAAAAATTACCGAGCTCTTTGGTGTTCTCATAAAGATTATTTTATTATTTTCCGGCAGTTTTTATCATATTTTTTCTCAGTGTTGACATTAATCAAAATTTTTTTAAAACTGAATTTGAGATATTTAATTTGAATATAATATTACTTTTGACACCACTTGATTGCTTCCTAAGTTCTTTACCGCTCCCCTTTAGGGGTAAAAAAACTTCACTTCTTGTGATGTATCGGAAAGTATTGATATTATTTGTAAGTAAGTGATAATTTTAAGTTATATAATTATATATATATTTGTTATTATCTATTACTGTTAAAAATATTTTATTTAAAATAACATTTTATATTATAACAGAAGAATTAAAGAAACAAATTTTTAAGTAAATATATATATATGCATTCAAAACATTGGAATTTTGCTTTATAAGTGAAAAGCTAAATATGAATCTCTACCAAACGCTCTCACATGTATACCAACATAATCTAGGACATACGTGAATATTCATAAACTAGGAACTTACTACAAAAGGTACATTCAATACGTTTGCGTAACTTTTTAATATACTTTGCAGCTTAAAAAAATTATTTCGGAATTTATAACGCCTATGATAAGGAATTAATAATTTATTTATTAACATAAATTTTCCAATAGTTTCAATGATTTTCTTTTCTTTTCTTTTAGGCAGAGCTAAAATGTACTAGAAAAGACGTTTGACAATGTGATAAATTATAAATTAATTTTTTTATTACAGTCGCTCAACAACAGATGCACAATCGCTATACGGATTTATGAGATAGTTATTAAATTTCTTAATATAGGTGCCATAATATAGGTACATCAGTATAGGGTATATTATATGTACACCATAATATAGGTACATTACTATAGAGTATTTTAATATAGGTACTCCATAAAATAGGTACTTTACACCATAGCGTAGTGAAAATTTTCAGCAATTTTTAATAAAATATTACATTGAATCAATATTCGTTCATGTTGTATTGTACAATCAAATTTAGTACAAGTGATGAATCATCATCATCATCATAGTTGGCCAGACAGCCCAATGTGAGCCAATGCCTTCTGACGACTTCTGATTCACCCTTGATCTCCTATTCTTTTCATTAATTGCGAGAAAATCAGACTCCACTGAGTCAGCCCATCTCAACCACGGCCTTTCCCGCTTTCTTGTTCCAGTGGGTCTAAAAAGCAGTATCTTTTTTATTGTATTGTCATCACTCATTCGAATCACGTGGGCCATCCAATTCATTCTATTTATTTTTGTGTATTTAATAATATCAGGTTGTTTATAAATCTTGTACAGTTCAAAGTTAAATGTCCTTCTCGAGTTATTGTTTTCATTTACACCACCAAGTATACTCCGCAAAGTCTTTCTCTCAAATGTTGCGATGAATAGTACAATTTAAATCAAGTGATGAATTAACCATATCGTATTCATTTTAACTTGCACGTTAAAGTGAATACGATATGGTTGATTCATCACTTGAATATCTAAAAGCTAGTGTTAGGATTGCTTGTTTAAACAAAAAATAAGTAAAAATAACTCTGTCGCAGCGTCAACTGATCCTTCTGGCGTTCTGTCTTATTCACATATTCTGTCTTATTCACAAATTATATCCCACTCAGGCATGGTTTGGAACACTCTCAGAAATAAAACTCTCACTTTTGATGATTCAGAAATGCTTAGGATGTATCTCGTCAATTTCGAGACTCATTTTGTCACGAAATCACGTGATTTGTGACGAAACGTGAACTCTCGAATATGTGACAGAAATTTTTCCTCAAAACGAAATCTCATCGTAGAGTAGTGCGGGAGATAGGCATCTAGAATGAATAGTAGACAATCGAAAATAAAGCGACGAAACAGTCCGATTTACCTGTTTTATGCTCAAATAGTGTGCTTCGTACCAAGAAGATCTCGAGTTCAAATCCCGCTTCAGGCATGGGTGTTATTCATTTCCTTTCTATCTATCCTTTTTGTGCTGTTTAGAAGACGTCGATCCACCTACATGGTACCCACAATAAGGACATTATTCGAAAAGTTAGATACACTTCTATTACTTTTATCACTTAGGATTTACTAGCTTTTTTTAAAAAATTTTAAATTAGAAGGATGAAATGTGTTTCCTTGTTTTTGACGAAATTAGTCTTCTCAAAAAAGTGACGATAGTTATTGATGAAAATTATGCTCGGAGCATTTGCCAGGAAACGATTTCGTCAAAAACAAAGAAAGTTTCGGGAAATTTGAGTGTATATTTTTTACGATAAAGATCTGTTGAGATTCATGAACATTATACATAATTACTGTTCTAAAACATAAGAGATAGCTGATGCAATTAATATTAATAAGCTATAGAACGGGTTTAACAATTTATAACCGTTACCTGCTTCTTCTTAAAGCATATCCAAACTTTCATTAGGAAACATATTTTTTAAATATAACAAAATGTATTAAAATAGAGCAATTTTTATCAACAAAAATAGAACTGTTATTAGAAAAAGTCTTTTTCAAAAGAATTGTTCATAAAAACCAAAGCAAGCCATTCAGCACAAAACTTGAAATAAAAGAAATCTAATATTTTCATTGACTTAATGTTTTATTATGAATCCTTAAAAGTGAAAAAAAAAATTCCTTTGACGGAAAGAAATATTTTCAATTTTTTTCTTACCTTTTCCATTTCGAATATTTTCTGTTGAAAGGTCTCTTCAACCATTGAATCGAAATTGAAGAGCTGAAACAGCACAATTCTGACAGTTTATATCAATATTCGCCAAGCATCTCTTTTTTTTGTTAAGAGGAGGTATGCTTTAAACAAAATATTTGGTATATATTTCATAAGCTGCATGAAAGATTTTGACGGAATTTAAATTGCAATTTAAGCTCTCCTGATACATTTGATGTTTTAGATAAGGAATCAGATACATGTAAGTAAATATTTTCTAAAAACATTTAAAAATTTTAAAAGAAAAATGTCGACTGTATTTTAATTATAATTAAAATACTCTACGACTACTTAAGGGGTCTTTCTATTGGAGAATAAGTTTTGGAGCGAACATTTTGTAAGGAAGTGATATAAAATTGCTTCAAAANTATATATATATATATTACATGGAAAATTATAAAGACTTATGAAAAGAGAAGAGAAATTATTAAAATAAAATATTTTTCAAAATTTATTTGAAAAAAGTATTAAAAAGCCGGAAAACAAGAATTTGTTTTATATTGTGTTGAAATATTTTTTCCCGACTTTTTAATAATATATGTATTTTTTTAAAATAAATAAAAAAAATTTCAACTATTTTTAAAAATACTTAATTTTAATATTTTTTGATTTTTTTATTTTCACTAGTCTTTATTATTTTCTATGCTTACTCTATATTTTTAACTTAATTTATGAGTTCTTTATACTTGAAGCTTATGCCTAGTAAATCAAACTTATTAATTCTCTTAATTTTCTTCTTTTTTCTCTCTTTTCCTTTATGTATATATATACTTCTAGGGGAAGTGGCAGGGCATATCATAAGGATTAAGAATGGCATAGGAAGGCTTGACTGCAAATGTGGAAATGAGGCTCATACCATTCATGAACTGTTTCTTAGTGTTACTGAGCTTCATTTGTCAATCTAAATTATATTGATTTCGTGTTTTTTAATGATTAATATTGAAAATGGCATTTAAATTTGTTCCGTATTAGATTTTTCATAATAATTTTAAGTTTTGGCGACTAATTTGATAAGCTCGTCAAAACTTTAAATTAAGATAAAAGTCTAATAATGAATTAATTTAAATGCCTTTTTCAACTATATTTATTAGAAGAGATGAAATCAAGATAATATAGATAAATAAAAATATCTGTTCAAAGATACATCTAGAAACAGTTTATAATAGGTAAGCATACCTGGAGAAGTACAATGAAATTATCGATTGTGAGTTCCTGTTCAATTCTTAATCCTAATGATGCGCCCTACCTGCGAAGTTTCACTATCACGATTCTTTAAAAAGCTTTGTATACTTTCCTTATAGAAAATGCTACGTTTAGCAAAATGAAAATTCGTATGTACAATCGATGGCATCGAACTTCCATCGATGACATGAAGGAAACCATTACCATTTGATGACATGCAGGACCAAATCATAACAATAATAAAGTTTTTCATAGATTTTCGCTCTTCACTATCAAATTACACTGTCTTAGTTTCCTCACTTCATATAATTTGTAAACACTGATCATTTGTCAGAGTAATGTAATCCTTTACAAACTGTAGTCTTTTCTTGAGCTGCTATTATTTGAAGTAAAGTTTTTTTTCCTGAAATTCTATCTCCTATTCCAACATCTGTTAATCTTTCCCAATTGTTCTGGAATAGACAGAGCAGTATCATTCAGATCACTTCTGATGGCGCCGTTGACGACATTTCTCCATCTTGGTGACATAGTCTTTTTTTTCCTTCTGTCATCAGCAGATGTGATGTACCTTTTTCAGCCATTCCTGCTTTGCTTTTTATTGAATTCGTCTCCTGACATCGTAAAAAATACTTTCAGATCCCAGATGTAGTCAGTGAATCATCCACCTGTATTGCAATTTCAATAACGGAATGACCACTTTCTCGTAACGCAATAATCTTACATATCTTTCAAAGTGTCCATTCTATTTTTTTACTTAATGTTATTGTTTTTTTTTTACTATATGTAAAAAATTTTTACAACAATTTCTACTTGCAGTCTGATTGCATAAAAATTGTCCTCTTTTTACAAAATGAATCACAACAATGACTTATTCCAACTATAAAAATGATGTTAGCTTCTACTGAGAGTTACTAATATCTGATTGGTTCCCTGGATTGGACAAGATAGTTAGACAATACTTTCATAACTCTGTTTACGTAGCATAAACCCTTTCATAACATGGTTCATTACACTCGAGATTAAAGTTAGATTAAAGTACGATTATATTTTGCAAATAATCGATTTTTTTTGTATTAAAATCTGTACTGAATTCTTTTAAAAATGATAATCTTTTATTATGAAATAAGCTTGAATTCTGTGAAACGTAGCAACGCAGCGCCCATTAACTGTGTATTAGCGCTCCCGTACCACTGGTCCTTGGTTCGATCCTCGGGGCAGGCAAGATTGACTCAGTCTTTCATTCCTTCAGTGGATCAATAAAATGAGTACCAAGCATGCTTGGGGACTAAACACTGGGGGTTCCGTGTTCTGTTGAAGACCGGAACATCTGCTCTTGCACCCCAGAGCACAAGGGTGAAAAAACTGAGATAGGCACAGTAGGCATTGGCCCTCTATGGGCTATCGCGCCACTGAGTTTAGAATTTAGAAATGCAACGTTTTCTTATAAGCAAGTTAAAACATTAAAATTTCCTAATGTGTCCAAAATTTTGGATACATTTGGAACCTACACTCCCACTTATTTTTAGATTCTTGAAAAATAGTCTTGTTATTTCATCGTTTATCCTATAAGTCAGGTTTTAGTAAGTTATTTTATAAAAAGATAAAACAATTGGAGAATTTTGAAAATATGTACAAATGGGAGGATGGACATTGTTAAATTACCTCTTCAAATAGCAAAATTTAATAGATTATAAATTCTCATCATCAAAATTATATGTATCATTATAAATTATAATCAAAAAGAGGAGTTTTAAAATTTCTTGAAATTTGCTATGCTTCCTTACAAGTGTGATAAAATGAGGCCTTTGTTTCCCTTTTTTTAAAAGTATAAATTTGTATGTATCTTATCTAAAAGAAAACAATTAGTAAATTCAATTTAAAAATTTAATTTAAATTCGAATATATGTAGGGAAAGGAATTTTAATGAATTAAAATTATGCACAAATTAGTAAAAATTAATTAATATCAATTATCGATTTAATTGAAATTGAAATTTCGATAGTATTAAATAGTGTTAGAAATGTTTGAGTGAGTAGAACCATTTCCATGCTCTTTAGCACCACCTTACGCTCTAAAAAGATATGGATCAAATTACGGTAAAAATTACCGGCATTCAGGGTACCAGTAATTTTTACCGTAAAATCCATTTTTACAGTAAACAATGAAATCAAACACATACGCAATTTTTAGTCATCTTTACTGTGAAATCACCGAATCACTGCAATAAAAAAAATTCTGTAAAAATTACTGTAAAAAGGATTTCACAGTAAAATTGATTTTACTGTTTCCAGTACACTTTTTTCATTAATCAATCCGGAATTTTTTCTGTGTAACACAATGCTAAGATGAATAATATTCCTCTTTAACCATCTGAAGCTTGACTATGTGATAACTTGAACGAAAACATGATGCAATTTAGCAACTTTTTTTAAGTTATAACCGATTTGTCAAAAAAAAGTAGTTTTGTAATGGTTAAATATGGTACCAAGTTTTCTGAGAATGAATCTATTGATATATTTAAAAAACTATAATGAAATAGAAAACAAAATATGTATGCCAAAAGACTTAAGAAGCAATTTTTAACCCTGTCAAAATTAATCAGAAAAATCAATCAAAAGCTCATTGTAAGATCAAATTAGCATTTTTTAGTACTTTACTTTTTAGATATGTTGTTAGAATATATCTATATATGATAAGCTTTTATCTTTCCTTAACATATAATATTTTAGCACATCTTGAATAGCAAAAACTGAAAAGATAAAGAAAATCGATTAGATGTAATCAAATGAAAAATCCAGTTTTGTTCCAAATAATTTGTGATTTTATTTTTCAGTTTTTTCCCGAAATATCCGCGACAAAGTTTTTTTTTGTCGCTTTAGTAACTTCAAAATACTTTGATACGCTTGACTTATTTAAGAAGAATTTGAAATTTTCCCATTGTACTTTTATAGTATCTTTATGTAGAATATGAAAACGTTACAATTTTTCTTTGTGCGATAAAAATGTCAGTTTTTTAACGACAGAAATAAATAAAACAGACATTCGAATTTTTACTAAAATAAAAGTGTTGAATGTTCTCGGTTAAAGTACGATGTTTTGCAATGCTCATTTTTCCTGGAGTAATAAATTAAATCGATACGTCACTATTAATTTTTTGATAGTTTTCTTCATTGTCTTGTAGACTTTCTGTACACAATGTAATTTCAGAAGGTATGATATTACAAAAAATGTATTTTGTGGTATTTTGAGATTTTAAAAACTGTTTTGAATGTGTGGGTTTTGTGATAAATGTTCTATTCTTCATTCCTAGTTTTTAAGGTTTTGAAAAGAAATAAATAATAAAATCATAATGCTCTAAATTTTTGACACTGTAGATTTGCGTATAAGCACATCATATCTTAAAATACTCATTTCTAAACATTTCGATTTAATTATACTAAACATATAGATTTAATTGAAATTGAAATTTTGATAGTTTTAGATAGTGTTAAAAAAGTTTGAGTGAGTTGAATCACATCCATACTCCTTATCACCACCTTACACTCTAAAAAGATATGGATCAAATTACGGTAAAAATTACCGGCATTCAGGGTACCAGTACTTTTTACCGTAAAATCCACCTTTATAGTAAACAATAAAATCAAACACATACGTAATTTTTAGTCACCTTTACTGTAAAATCACCGAATCACTGAAATAAAAAAAAATTATGTAAAAATTACTGTAAAAAGGATTTTACAGTAAAATTGATTTTACTGTTTAAAGTACACTTTTTTTATACATCGATCCGGAATTTTTTCTGTGTAACACAATGCTGAGATAAATAATATTCTTCTTTAACCAACTGAAGATTGACTATGTGATAACTTGAACGAAAACATGATGCAATTTAACAACTTTTTTTAGGTTATAACCGATTTGTCAAAAAAAGTAGTTTTGTAATTATTAAATATTGTACCACTTTTAAGGTGAAATTTTAAAGATAGCTTACAAAACCTCACACACAATTAACACCCAGAAAAATTTATGTTGTAAATAAAAAATACTCAAAGCCAGTACTTTCCGATTCATTTTCTTTACTTGCTTTCATTTCTCCATTTCCTTTCATTTTCTTTACTTTTCAATTTGTTTGAATGATTCTTTTCAAATTTGTAACCATTTCCCGTGCTTAACATTAAAACTAAGGGAAAGAAAAATAATAAAACTGAATTGAAAAATAACGTAAACTCAAGTTTCTGTTCCAAATATCAAGTTTCTTTTCGATTAATCATGCTAGTCAGAAGCTATCTAGATGTATATACACTCCTTCCATATCTTACAGGCAATGAAAAGGATTTTTTTTGGTAAAAGTAGAGTGTACTTCATGAATCCTTTGATGACTGCGTCTGAGATAGAATTTTATTTTTTGGAGTAGAAAAAAAAGGGTTTTGAGATGGAATAGTTCAGAATGAATTCCAAAACTTTCTAAGAAATTTCATTATTCGGTAAAACATCCATTGTTATTTCCTAAATTCTATCAAAGTTAAGAGTATTTGATCCTGGTATTCTGTTGCTGAATTATGGTTTCTTGTATTGCTTATTTTATTGTGAGAATGACAGCAGGGCTTCTTTATGAAGCAGGTGGAATGAAGCATTATCATGTTGGTGAAGTGCTGTATTTTAATGATAAGGGCTGAATCTTTGCAATTTATAGGTTGAAGTAATGTCTAAACATATAAATTGTATGCAGCAAAATAAAAAACATATAAAATTCTGGGCAAGGACAAAATCACACGAAAATCGGCTAGCTGTTTTTAATCCATCGGCGATTTAGCAATTGATCGAAATTGGGTGAATGTTTCTCCCTATAATACATTATTTCTCCATCTTATCTTTAGCCCTGCTATCTTATAACATGGGAAAACTGGTTTTGCTATGCGGAAAAGACTGCAGGTTAAAATAAGTCTTTTTACTTGCAGACCGGTCAGGGTGCTAAGAGATAAGTTTGGGAGGAACTCTAGGAGCAGTGAATATCATTATTTCTTGAAGACACAAGCTGCATAGAGAGGTAGTAAGGCTATGCAGGCCGTATAGAAATGCAGATATTATTAACCTCATTAAACTAAACTGAATCAAATTTGCTGGACACATCGGCCAATGAAGTTCATCTATTTTAGTATCCGGATTCTTTGATTTTAAACCGAATGGAATTCAAACTAGAGACACGCACAGATTAAGGTCAATGAACTTCATTAATGAGGATTTAAAAGCACTGAGAGCGAGTGTAAAAAACTGGAACACTCTAGCGTGGAGAAGAGCAAAATGGCCTTCGCTTACAAAGGAAATCTGGATGCAAAGAGTCAATAAAGACGATAAAAATTCTTATTTTTTTCATAACTTCCTGTAGTTCATATAAAGTTCTGTAGTTTCGTACCGTAACTCTTGTGAAAGAAGTTATTCCGCTTTAAATAGGGGAAACATTCATACCAGAAAACACTCTAGATGAACTCTGAAGTGCCTAGGTGATAGTGTGACCCGAATTCTAGAATAAACAGAATGCTTCATAAGAATGCTCCATATTTCATACAAATAGAATTTTTGTCAAAACTTAAGTTAAAAAAGCAGTGTTAAGGGTACTACATAATTAATGTTAGAATTTTCATTTCACAATTAAGGTAAATTAAGAGGTAGCAGTTTAAGCATTCGATTATCCGCAAAGTTTACGGTTAGAAGCACTCTTTTACCTTTTCGGTTTAGAAACCGTTTACAACTAGTATGGTTAAAATATCGTAAGTACAAAACTATACTGTCTTGTAGCCATTTCACCTAGCATAGTTTCAAAACAACAAAAATGAAATTTAACTAGATATAGGAGTCAGGTTATGTTAGGCTTTTTGTACGGTATGCTATACGGTTTTGTAGCCATTTCACCAAGTATGACTTCAAAACCATGAAAAGAAAATTTATCTGGATATTGGTTACTGGATAGGTAATGTTAGACTTTTCATTTGGTAATGAAAATTGGAGTAAGGATGTGGTTGAGTTGTGTTTTGTTAAATGGACAGTGAAATGTGGCTTAAATAGTTTATCTGGTGGCAATCATGAGCGACTAGACTTTATGTGTTAAGCAGCTGTCATCCATGCGTGAAGGTGAGTTTCGTATTC
Organism: Parasteatoda tepidariorum; assembly: GCF_043381705.1. Lineage (NCBI taxonomy): Eukaryota > Metazoa > Arthropoda > Arachnida > Araneae > Theridiidae > Parasteatoda > Parasteatoda tepidariorum. The sequence goes on from NC_092208.1 coordinate 51,932,039, forward strand.
TAATAGTCTAGATCACCGACTCGGGATTGCAGAACTCTGGAAACTCTCTATGTATTGAAGAAAGGGAAGAAATATTGTTGTGTCAAAGCTGGAATTCAAATTTAGCAGTTCATGAGATTAACAGGAACCTTCTAGCTGCAAGAAACAAAGTTTTTCAGAGAAAGGATCTAATGATTTGGCTTCATATGAAGGGCAAAACGTTTTGGTTGTCCAAAAGTGTTAGGTGTAAACAGTCAATAAGTAACTTTTCTCATACTTAATTGTTTGAATACCATCTTTTTTTATGGTTATTTGACTGTTTTGTTTGAATATGGTAAAATAACAATTAAATAAATTGTTATTTAGCCTTTTTTTATGATGACAATGAATATTAAAATGTTTAAAATTACCGGTTCAAAGATTTTCAAAACTTATGTAAGCATTTAAAGGAATAAATATTTAAATTTTTTTACTTTTAATGGCAAATTATATGTTACTTGTAATTCTTATATAAGGCAGGCAAAAGTTAGATTTATCTCAAAAAATTTCTCAAAAATAATTAAAGCGAATTTAAAATTTTTTTTTCAAAAATATATTACTGTTTGCTTTTTTTTGCTGGAAAAAGAAAGATAACCAAGGAATATAATTAACACATAATTTTTTGGACTGCCCTAAAATATTGAATGCATACTCATGTAAGACTAGCTGCTTTTTGAGATTAGTTCGTCCCCCTTACGAACTTGCAAACCCATGACTCTTCACTACCCCAAATCATAAGTGACAGAGTCTAAATTCATATCTATATTTAAAAAAAATGTGCAGCATGCATGATGCTTCAAAAATCTGATTTAAATAAACAAAACATAGTTTAAGATATTTTTTCTTGGAAAATATCAGGAAAAAACATAAACTATTATTTAAGTTAATACTTGATCTAACTACACAGAAAAATTAATTTGCTAATAGTTTCAAAAGTTTGAAGTAGACAACAGCTGAATCACTATTGACTATTTCATCTTTTACAATTGGGTACTTGTTCTTCAAGAAGAAGGAAATCACAGATACCCAAACATGTGACCTATGATGTCAGCGCCAGCTGATCGTTTATAAGCAAGTTTCGTTTATAAGCAAGTTATACCAAGTTTCTCCACAATGTTAATTGACGTGAAATTAATTAAACTAAGAGCAGTATCAAACATAGAATTTTTTGAAATATAATTCTTTCTCATCAGCGTCTATTACTTAACTTAAATTTATTATTTGTTTACATATTTCATTGTAACTGTGATATATTTTTGTTTTGTGTACCTTGCAACTTCGATGCATAATTAGTTTTTTTTATGTCCTACATGGCTTCGTGACTGGCATCGTGCTAAGTAGGAAATATATAGCGAAAGAATTGAAATCTTTGCAAAAGAATTTTTATGAAAGAATATAAAATGAGTCACTTAAGAGAATTGATACCTGACTGGCTTGGCTTACTCGATATAGAATGGAAAGAACAGTTGCTGACGTAAAAAAAATGCCACGTTTCAACAACCAATCAAGATTGAGATACCCACACTACGTCACTTGCAGATATCCCATTCATAACTATTGATTACCTTCTCGCATCTAATTCAATTCATCTTCGCTAATCTAAAGGTTTACACTATCTTGTGTTGCCACTAAATATTTCATATCACCTACTTTACAAAAAAATATGACAAGAAATGTTAATAATAACATAACTTCGAACAAAAATGAAAACAAGAAAACTTATATTTTAGATGCATGTAAGTTTTAAATTGAAAAATCTCTATAGCATGTGTTATATACTAACATATTTTTAAAAGGCAACCATGGATCAGTAGAATCTTAAAACAGATCCAACGCATTAACATGCGACTGAAGTGTTGCCAACTGAGACAGAGAAATTTTAGTGCCACATGAGACAAATATGTAGATGACGCGCAGTCTATATGAGCTTTCATACAATGCGTGAAAGAGTTTTCTTTCTACCAAAGAGTGTAAAAACCTTAGTAGAAGCTAAGCCACTATTCTTAAGTTCTTATGAGCTGTCTGCTCCAAGTAGGTTTTTCCGCCAAAAAATTACTTTGGATAGAGAAAATGCATTCGTGTGATAGTAGAAGAAGCAGTTTTTTATTCGCGATGTTTTCCTCGCCTGTATCAATAGATAACTTTCTTGTATAACAAATCATTCTTGGTGGCTATTCTTCTGGATCAACGAGGACAATTCTGGTAGTGTTTTATTATCAGTGTTTTGTTTCACTTACTTTCTCAGAGATAATTCTTTTACTTGGTTGTAGATAATACTGTTAGCAAGGAAAAATTATAAAATTTTTCAAATAAATTTCAATAAAATTATAACAAAATTATAATAACTACAATAAATGTTTCGAAAAAAATAATATACAATATATATGAAATTTTTCGCTGTACCTTTTGCATTTCTTTTTTGTAACTAGAATTTTTTTTTTAAGTTCAAATAATTCAAGAAACTTATTACTGTCGTCCCCCTTTAATTGCATATCGGATAATCGAATAACCCGCTGATACGAATAAAATTTAATGGAACCGAATCATTTTATATGAAACTAATTTTAAATTTCCTCGTTCAAACGGATATTTGTTGCTTCCAGTCCTCGTTTAATTGCATAAAGAGGTACTGAAATGAAAAAATCTGTTTATTTTTAACAAATGTTTCATTAACTAGAATGAAATTTTCAGTTAAGAAGATAAGAATACAATATGTGGTCACTTCTATAGGATCTTCCTGTTCCTTCATTGCTCTGAAGAGGTGTTAGGAATAAAGTTTAAGAATTAATGAAATCTTGATAACAATTATACATTGGAGTGTAAGAAGGCGATTTTATACCTCTTTGACTCACTTCACTTACACATAATATAGAATGTAAAAAGGTACAGAGTAATTTGCTTTCCAGTGAAGGCTTATGGTTCCCTCCTGGTGTGCTATTAGTTTCGATAATAAAGTTTCAAAAACCTACACTGTTAGAAATTTCTCGGAAAAAATGGTTAAATAACAATTCATTGAATGGTTATTTTACCATATTTGATCAAAACAGTCAAATTACCGTAAATAAAACGGTAAAAAAACTGTTAAGTTTGAGAAAAACTGTTTATTGACTGCGTTCACCTAATACGGTTAAACAACCAGAATTTTATCTCACCAATTAGAACCACCTAATGAGGCTACTTAGTTCTATGCAACTGCGTACATATCATAGCCGATCGGGCTTATCTGGCAATGTCATGACCGGCAGAACTGGAGATCCAGTCCTAGTTCTGACACCACAATATTTCTTCAATTTCCTTCACCACATGGAGAATTTGCAGTGTCCGGCACTCTGTAATTACCATTACCTTATGAAAAACTGAACTCCTATGCCTAGTTAGATAAAAAAAAAAATTTTTTGCGTTTTTGAAAAATGCTAGTTGTAAATGGTTAAAAAAACCGTGTAGTTTTATATTCATCGTTTTATAACCATACTTTTTGTAAATGGTTTCAAAACCATAAAGGAAAATAATGTTTTTTTACCGTAAACTTTACGGTTAATCGAATGGACACAGACAGCTGCCAGTTATTTTACCATAATTATAGAACGAAAATTTTAACAGTGTAACATACTAGTTTGCAGTATGCTTTTCTCTGAAGTTGAATAATCATTGCTTTACTCCAGCTAATACAAGATGAGAATGAAGACGAATGATTTGAAATAATCGAAAAAGAAAACCAATATTTTGGAAAAAATAAATTTCAAAAATCCCAAATTGAAATAGTTTAAAAAAAAAATTCTTAAAGTATTCGAAATGAATGCGCAAGGTATGAAAGACTTAGTAAAAAGAGAAATGGTAAACTTGGAAGTTAAACTTAAAAAAAAGTATAAAAAGAAAATAAAATAAATTGATGAATTACAGCTATAAAAACAGTCTTCAAATACATATTTTTTCTAAAGGAATGAAATTATATTATGGTAACTGTATTATTTTTTTCATTAGAATAGATTTATTTTTATAAAACTTTAAATGTTATTTATATTTTATAATACTAACTCGGACAGTAAAATTATAATTGTTTATAGATCACAAAATTGAGTTTATTTATAAGACAAAACACTGCACTATGCAATCAATACCAATAAAAAGTAAAATTTCGTAAAAATTAAGCATTTAAAATTGAATAATGCACTCCCCTTTTAATCGAATAACTCGTCTGATTGAATAGTGTTGGCTGGAATCAATGGTTTAAGCGGGATTGACTGTATTATTTATGTTGCTTTTAGTATTTGAATTTCTGAATGAATTTTCTTAATTGAAAATTACCAGCATTAAAATTTTATTTTGATTATAAAATCGAATTTAATCTGGGTTTTACAAAAATCGCCAATGATTTGAAATGGGGTAAAAATTGGGTCTCAGAAATGTCTGATCTGCCGTGGTTTGCTTAATGAAATAAGTATTTTATTCTCCATAAATTCCAAAATTAGCTCCAAAGTTGGTCAATATATTACTTTGCTGACTGTAAAATTGATAAACAATATTTTCTGTTATACGTCTTTGGATTTTGCCCTTAGAACTAAGTCGTTTTCGTAATTATTGGGTAAATTGAAATTCTAGATCCTGCTTTAAAGTTTCTCTCGATCAGTTTTGTAATTAATTATAACTAATTCAATGTTCTTCGTTATAATCTAATGCTCTTTGTAACTAATTTAAAATTTGGTGCAAATAAATTCTTCAATTCTCAAAACATAACTTAGCAAACCATACATTTCTATTTATCTTTGTTTTTTTTTAAATATCAAAACTTATTTTCATACTAAAATCTGTCTTTTTTGTGGTAGAGACTAAGTTCGATGCACAAGGCTAAACATCTATGTTTTTTTTTCTGTAAACCTAAAGTTTTGCAATTTTCAAAGGTGCTTATTAAAATTTTAAATTATTAAAAAAAAACTTATTAAATTGTAAATACGTAGATATGAATCAAGGGAGTAAGAGTTTGGGTTCAAAAAGTAATGAAAATACACTGGATACTTTTAAAAGAATGAGATAAAAAACGATTAAGTTTGAAATAAGTCATTAGGTTGATGGTTTAAAAATGCATTAAATTGGCTAGCTATTTCGAAACTCTTACAAAGAGCCTCTTAAATTTTTCTTGAAAGATATAAAACAGTTTAATGGATTGAAAAACGTTGTTTATAGTGGTTGTGATTTTAAGCCGTCCTGAAATAGGTCTTCAGAGGCATTTTTGTTGCTTCGAATGGCTTTAAATGTCACTACTAATGGTTCACCAAATTTTAAATGATGTGAATGTATGAAATGTTACCAATTCAATGCTTATGAGAGGTAATATTCTATTAATATTATTATTTTGGATATGTTACGGTGTGCTTTGGAAATTATTTTTTATTAATTTGTGATTTCATTATTTATTTTTTTTGTCTTCTTTTGAAGAATAAAAAATGTATTGAAAATAGTTTACAGCAAAAACCATTAAATACTAAAAAATAATTTCCAGTTGCATTCTATGTAAAGAAATAATCTGAAAATTATTTAAATACTTAACGGGTGTACTTTACATGTTCCGTTAGGTAGGTTGGATTGTTTTAAAAAAATCCATGTTTCAAATGTCTGTTTTAAAGGAGTTTATGCTGGAATTACAAAAAATTCACTGTTATAAGAACATATTAAACAGGATTAACCATTTCTTTCTTTCAAATTATGCTTTTTTATAATTATATTTTATGTTTTATTCTCTTGCTGCAGCTACTTCATATTAGGGTGTCAAAATTCTGAAATAAGAAAAAAAAATATAATAGTTTTTTTTCTTAATTTTTGACGTCAATTTCAGCACAAGATCAAATACTTCAAATAAATACCTCGAGAGAGGCAATTAAAATTTCAAACTACAATAATTATTAAAGAGTCAATACTTCTAACAACTAAAGAAACTTAACTCAGTAAGCCCGTGATTTTTATGATTGTCTTTTCTTCTTCTTAAAAGTCGACATTTTCTACGAAATATGAAGAAAATTTTGCTGATCAAATATTTAGTTCTTATAATTTTATATAGGAACATTTTGTTAGCATATATATTTAACGGAAATGAGCGATTTAAAAGATAATCATCAAAGCTTGGAATTTCTTTAACCTGACAAACATTTATTTCATTTGCACATGAGAATCAAATTAAACATGCTGAATACATATTGAATTGCATATTGTGTGGTTCAATGAGAAAAATTAAACGAGAAGTAATTTTATTTTTTATTCGTTAATGAGGTGCTAATATCATTATAACTGTTCAGATAGGAAATTTCTTTTTCTCTCCTTGAATAAGTTTTTATATATGATTTACATTTACAGTACAAATGTTAAGATAAGGCATTGCCAGAATTTGTAACCAGATAACCTGTGTTGTTGTTGTTATGTATGCCAATTGCCAATACCAGCAAGCCGGCTTGGGCACATGGAAAGGGCAGAAGATGCACTTCTTGTTTCAAAAGCAGAGGGTGCTCTTCTCGCTTTTCAGTGGTGCCGTATATGGCCAAGAATATGATTTTGCAACATACATACGCCACAACTCGTTTTACAGGGATAACTCATTCACCCGCTTTTCATCCATCTTCAGATCTTAATTTTGACCTAATTTAGAGAATGATCTATCTTCAATTCAGTATCCCCAGATGAATTAATTTGTAAAGGGAACTTGGAGGACTTTATGATCCCGACAGAATTAACATGCACCAGTCACCATTTAATGCATGGGGATTCTTCGGCTGGCTAGATTCGAACTTCACTCTCACGAGCGAAAAAACCTGAAAAATAATCTAGCGCAAACCCCTCTACCAATTCCGTCAAAAGAATGGATGATTTTAATATCATGATAAAATACCTAAACAAAACCGGTCATTATACCACAACGGGCGAGAAGACAGTTGTTAGGGCTCTATTGACATTAATTAAAACTAATTTCACTGTAAGTTGCAAAAGTTTAGTCGAAAAAAATGGCTTTCTTGCCGGCGTGGTCGGTTGGTCCGAGTTTTAACCTATTTCTGCTTTTGGCTCTCAATTTTCTATTTAAAAGGCCTGATTGCTTATTCTAATGGATCGGAATTCCCTCGATTCAAAGTCGGAAAATGCATTCAAGATAGAGAGGGTAGAGAGCATGGTGCGAAGATTACGTGAGTAATGCCATCCGATTTATATCATCCGATCTAACTCATGTTAGTGTTGTGCGGGCATGTACCAGTAATGTCTTTGAATCATCATTATAGATGAATCTTACACTTGAGCTAAATACCTTCAAACACTATTGCAAGGAATTAGGGCTGTGGTAGCACTATGGTTAGAAGCATAAAACTTCGATCTGGAGGGACCGGAGTTCAATCCTCAAAGCCGCAAATACACGCGATGTGCGTGTCCGTAAACTCTGTGAAATCAAAAGTCCTGTAGTCGGTTCCTAGGCAGTACCATGAGGCAGTACAGGCATCTAAGCAGTACAGGCATCTAAGGAAAAATTTCCCCCCTTCAGATCTATGTCTAAATCGTGGAAGTGGCCTCGTGAATGAGTGGCGCTGCCATTTCTCCTGCTGGGGTTCCGAGTTAAGTCACACTTTTACCCGTGTATTCTGATCAAACGAATGGCGCTCTTTCCTGGCCTAATTCGCAAGGCCAATGGCTGTCGAGTTTGACTTGTCCAAGTGTCATTAGAAACAACAGCAATGCAGTGAACTCAGGGGCGAATCCAGAAATTTTTCCTGCGGAGGGTCATAGACTCTGATCCCTCCCCCCACAGTATATTTTTTTTCAAAAAAAACTGGGGTTTTTGATGCTAGTCTTCTCATTTATTTTTTTCATAATGAACAATAGAACAATACATAAATAATTCAAGTATTCAAAATTTTTAAATAATAAATGTAATGCGTTTTTTAGAAACTTTGGCGAAGCTGTCAATGATTTTTTCAACATCCAAATCAATTTCTGGATGAATGTTTAATAATGTGAGTCCATTTAATCGTTCTTGATTTTGAGTTGCTCTAAGCTAAGTTTTGAGACGTCGAAGAGTTGAAAAGGAACGTTTTGCTGTTGCTGCACTAACTGGCAGAGTTATTAAAATTCTCAAAAACATATTGACTGATGGGTACAAATCGATGTCACAGGCATTAATAATCTTGGAATGATCGTTGGGCACTTCAAGTACTGCTTACAAGTCTTAAAACAGTGAAAAACACAATTAGATAGGAAAGAAAAGCGATTTTCCCAACCTACCTAGGTGCCCCTTAAATAATTTTTGAAATATTTTATTTCCTTTGTAAACTATTAAAAAAATTATTATTTAAATTAATTTTTTTAATTTGAGGGGGGTCATGACCCCTATGACCCCCTCATCCTGCTGGATCCGCCACTGAGTGAACTATTACAGAGTTCTATTGCTTCAAAGTTAAAATATTCAATAAAAAAGTATCCAAAGACCCACGTTATTGTGCTATAAAAAATATATCTTCCGAAATATCCTCCTAATTTAATATCAACATTTTTTAATCATTCAAAAAGTCATCTTTTCAACGAATTGAATGTTATTAAAATTTGAATTAATTAAATTATGAACGCCATTTCGATAAAAACAAGAATTATTTCTCTATGACTAGTAATCAATACTCTCGTATGGTTTTTCATTTATGGTAATCACATATTGAGGAGGTTTTACCATGTTTATATATTTTTCTCTCCCGACAGTATGTCTTATAATATTAATAAGGCGCAATAAAACGTGTAAGATATATATTCTTTTTTTCGTCAACTTGGCACAAATTCAGATCAAGAGAATTCTCGCCATAAATATTCGACAGCCCTACAGCCTGCTGAACTAAAGTCTTGAATAATGAGTAAATTTTACCTCAACGTGCTTAGAGTGAGACCTCCAGCAACGTAATGGCGCAAAATCGTGTCAAGCTGAATGTTGGAGGGCGTGATATTACATTATTCATGTATTCGATAACGGTGCTGTAGTTAACGTAGTGAAAGTTAATGCTTATTTTCTGATTTTGTTTTATTTGGAACAAACGCAACGATCTAAGTTTGTTTATTCAGTTATTTTAAAAGACTAACCAAACAATGTTTGATGAAAAATAATAAAGCGAAGCCTTCCTTAAGGGCAAATGGCAATTAACTTATTTATCCTAGTTTGTTTAGTGATTGCGAATTTTGGTTTGAGATTTGCTGCAGTTTAATTGCCTTAAATTATTAATTAAAATATACTAAGAGCACAATAGAAGCTTTAAGAAAAATAATAATTGCAGCATAAAGTTCGAATTATTTAAATGTGCACAGTAAAATTAAAATAAGAATCAATGGTACGTATAACTTGCTTGTTATGTTGCATAGTGCACAAAATAAAACTTAAAAATGTTATGCCCTATCATACGAGTTTTAAGTGTAAAAACACAGATGATAATTTTTGATAGATTTGAATTTTTGACACTCAAGATATGAGAAAGGTTTTGTCGAAATCTTTAAGATCCAAATAGCAGTTGAATAACGATAGAAAGACGGAAGGGCCTCTCTCGTTTTTTGTTGTGTTGCAAATCAAAAAATTAACCACCTTAAAAACTTGAGTATTAAAAACGTTTCAAAGTTTGACCAAATTTAAGGGCTTAGTTAATCATTTATGTGCTAGCTTTGTAGAAATGTATAGATAGAAGCTTATTCCTAGTAGGACGATAGGAGCCAGAACAGCCTTTTAGGTATTTTGGTAGGTATCTGATAAAGACAGGTAGTAAGTATAAGGTACCTTTTGGTATAAATAAGGTACCTCAATTTCAATGAAAAAACAAACGTATTTCAACTTATCTAAAATTATTATTCATAGGGAAGATAAAACTCAATTATCTGAGAAAATAATACGTAGAATTGAAAAGACAGTATTCCTATTATTAATATCTTTTCGTTCACCAAGTCAAATAAAATACCATAGAATTTCGATGATCAAACATATAATATGTTGTCATTAAATGATTATGATTATACATAAATTATGATTATATTTTAAGATTTTGTATTTCTAATTGCTCTACTTTCAAACAATCTGGGAAGGGCCAAACTTGCTCCTTCAGTTTCTTTATGTATACAGCAATGTTCAGTCTTTCTAATATTAACTTGTATATTGCTGTTTCTAATAGTAGAGGGAATGCATAAAAATATATATTTATAACACAAATGTTTTGGTGAAATACTTAAACTTCTTAAATTTTAAATTATTAATGATTTCAAACCTTTAATATTCTCTTAAATTACGCTAATTAAATTTAAAATCAAAAGTTTAAACGGGATCAGCTGAACAGATCCTGAAAAAAAAAGAATTCAAATTAAAATTTTTTAAAATTCTTATATCTTAGAAATGTTTTTACTTATTTTGACTTGATTTTAGATTTTATGAATTTATATGGCATAGAATAATACAAATAAACATTTTTGAGTCTAACGATGCAACGCTCTTTCAATAGTTTTTAAGGTAATTATAATTTTATTATATGTGGTGAAAAATAACAAATAACACTGGTGAACAAATTTTTGTTGCACTTATACAAATATTTGATCTTGTCTATTCGGGTGTGACGAGGGATTTCATATATGAAATTAGTTTCATTCCAAAAGCTACAGATTTATTAAATTACATTTTTAGTCTATTTTTTGTTGAAATGTACTAGTTGAAAAACGTTATATAAATCAGGAGATCACGTAAATGTCACGAAAAACTTTTAAGGGAGTTAGGGCACTTCATCAGAATTAAAATGCAAAGGAACCTTTGCCTGAAAACGTCGTCGCACACGGCTAGGGGCGCTTTTTTACTATGACTTATTCATAAGGACATAAAGAAACAATTCATAATTAGAAAGCGCCCCTAGCAGATTATGACGATATTTCCGGGCATGGGTTCTTAAGAAGTTTGTGTCCTGGTGAAGAGCCCTAACTCCCCTAAAAATTGCTGCAACATGTACGTGACCCCTTGCTGTGGATAATATTTTTAAACTTGCAAATTTCGACAAAAAATAGGCTAAAATATAATTGGAAAAAAAAATCTAGCAATTGCACATTTGAAATCCGCGATATGAAAGTATTTTAGATTATGCACCAAAAAAAAAGTTCCCAGTTACAAATTATATTTTGTGTGAAATTATTTTAAAAAAGAGACAAGTCTTCAGGTGTAAATAATGTTTTGAGGCAACAATTCCAGACACAAAACAAAATTTTCAAAAAGTAAATAAAAAAAAAGCAATAAGTATCACTAAGATGCCTAGATTCTCAGCTGATCTCCTATTTCATTATTGAAAGCAAGTCAAGTTTTGCAAGTTTCATTATTGTGGCTATCTCACAAATCAGAATCGAAAAAAATCGGGCAGATGTCTAAAATCATCATCATATTTGCTAACAATCATCATAAAAAAAAGTGTTTTTACTGAGGAAGTTTTTTATGTGTTATCATAAATTTAATTTTCATTTGCCCTTATAAATGAACGATTTTTATTTTTTATTTTTAAACTATTCAGCATTGTCCATCTTTCATCTTTTTCTTAATTTCATCTTTTTTTAATCTTCATATTCTTTCTTGTCATTGGCGAATGCCGTCTTCGTCAGATTTCAACTTTGAATTCTTCTCGCTACAATAATCTTACAACCTGTTGACCTCTATCGCTTAAAATTTTTTTTAAACATTATTTAGCATTTGATTGTAGAGGAAAACGTGAAAGCCCTATCCATTTCAACATGTTCTTTTCTGAGTTGGCAATTCTTTACGCAGTAACCTCTAGTCATATTAACATAATTTGTTATAAGATTGGAGCCAAGCAGCTAAAGTTTACGCTAAATGGCAGGTGGCTTTGTTTACTTTCCTATAATTAAACAAAATATACATTTCGCACCGCAACTATCATAACTGGATTTGGGTTATTAAATGTTTAACCTTTCCAAGTCATCTTATAATATTCTGATGTCTGAAATTCATGTATAGTTCAGCATTAAAATGGTTTCACCAACTATTAATATTTTTCAAATCAAAAATTTTTTTCCCCGTAAACATTCAAAATGTTTTTCTCAGTTTTGCAACACTTACTTCTATACAGGGTTATAGGTCTAACTAAGTTTCTAAATAGGTTTATCATGGTTTTTGTGTAAAAGTATTTTGATTACCTTATAAATATTTAAACTAGCTACTTTACTCGAATTGGAAAGAAATATAGTTATTATTAGCTGTGAATATAATAAATTTTGATTATAGTAAAATCTAAAAATTTTAATTTAAAAATTTAATTTAATTAAAAAATCAAAAATTAAATAAAATATATTGTTAAGGAATTACATATAAAGAAGTTGCTAAACATTCAAAAATATTTTATAGTGAATAAAAGGTTTTTGAAAATAGGAAGTAATTTTAAGTCACAAGAAGTTACAAAAAAGCAAAATTAAAAAATTTTGCTTTACAGAAAATTCGGAAGAAAATTCGTTAATCTTACATGAATTTAATGCTTTGTAAAAGTATTAAAATTGATTAGTAAACAGGAAGCCTGATTCTGGTTTTGGAAGAGTTTTTTCTTAATATAAAGGAAGTGCAAACATTGATTTATTGCGTAAATTGAAATAGTTTTTTTTACGAAAAAAAAATGAAGATTATCAAGGCTTAAAAGTTTTACTCAAACAATAATTCACCAGGGAAATTCTGTCTTAAAAATTAACATTTTATCCGCCTCTAAGTTTGGTTAAAGGTAAGTGATACGAAATTTAATTATAACTCCTAACTTTTTTAGCGCATTAAGATTAGTTTTTTAATGTTTACATTAATCTATTTAAGTGCGCTTGAGAAGGTAAGTTAAATATTGTTGTGTGCTTAGAAAAAAACAATTAAAAAAATTTTAGAGTGTAAGAAGTTAAACACCATAAATTATAAATTCATTTGGATAATAAGACTGAAAAATGAATTTGATAAATTCTCTCTGTCTCTTTTTTTTGGCAACACTTTTATGAAAAATTATGCTTGGCAAATGTATACAGCGCAAAATAATTTATTAAATTTCTTGCTCGCCATTTTAATTGAATTCGATTTTCGGAAGTATTTACATATAAAAACTTCAGAAAGGAAAATTTTTTCTCAATGAAAACCGGCTTTACTTAATTTTTTTGTACAACAAGGTCTCAGCATAAACAAGATCATTACAGCATGCTTGTAAATTTAAAATGTCAAGTAATTTCAAGCTATGACTGAGAAAATGTTTAATTTAGTTTTTTTTACTGTATTTAACTACCTATATCGAGAAATATTTCTGATAAAATTATCGTACTGTATGGTAATGACATTTCTGTTTAAAAAACCATATTCTTGGTTAATAAAACCAAAATATACGTTTATTCAAACCATTCATTTCGTAATTTTTCTGTTATTATGGTAATTTTTTCTATTACTGTAATTTTTCCGTTTTATAGTTATTTTTCCGCTCGTAAAATAATTCTAATGGTCATTTTTCCATTCTTTTTTCGTTCCTTTCACTTATTTTCTCAAAGATAATTAGTTTCTATAAAACATTCTTCTTTCTGTTAGCATTAAAAAATATTTAATAGTTTTTTATTTGGAATAAAATTATATAGAATTCGTATACATTTTTTCTGAACTTTTTATCAGGCATTTATGCTACTAGAAAAAAATTATTTTTAAATTTAATAAAATTAATAAGCTTGTAATATGCAGGTTGCTTTTAGTAGTTTAATTTTTTAATGACTTTTCTTAATTGAGTTAGTATTAGAATTTTAATTTGTATATAAAAATGAATTTAAGCTTCACGGAGAAAAAAAAATCTAGTAAAACTATGGTAAAGTATGGTAATGATATTTTGGGCGAGAATCCCCCCCCCCATGATTCTGGGTAATAAATCTAAAGTAAACGGTATTTAAACCATTCATTTGATATTTTTTTAGTTCGTGCAGAAATGGTTTACCGGAAACCCTGGTCATCAGAATTTTAAGTCTTATTAACCCATATATAGTAAAGAATACAAAACTGAAAAGTAAATTTTACCGAATATATGGTTTTTATGTCATGCTCTACTAAGGTATCATGCTAAAATTACCAAATTTTGCGACATTTTCTAAATTTTACCGCATACAATTTTATCAAAAATTATAAAACACCGTGTTATTGTTAATTTTCCTGAAATTATTATCATGCTTCCGTCAAAATTATCAAGCATTTTGGGGTTTCCATACAGACAAAAACACTATGAATATTGGCAGTTTCGACTATATTCCCTTTGAGTGTGCCTCCACAGTTTTAAGATTGCTGCTAAAATTGAACTCTTAAAACTCAGGAGGTAATAGAAAAGACAATATAGAAGGAATTTAGTCCGTTCTATTCAAGGAAGTGCAAAAAAACTTATTGCCTTATTACAATTAATCAAAAAAGTAACAGAAAGTATAACATATTGTACACAACATTTGATCAGCATCTGGGAAAAGCTTTGGTAAAAAAATGACTTTCCAAAAAAATAATCACATGTTTATAGATCAATCTGATCAATTCAGATTTCTTTTTGTTCGAAAGGCTCAATTGAAATAAAACAAAAATGTATAAAATTAATTCTTTTATCATAATAATTTTTAATGTTGACATCTGCATGATTTGGTGAATTCTATCAACACACATATTAAATCTGTACATTTTAAACCCGTTGAGACAGATGGAATACTTGTGTTGCTTTTAGCAATATTTTTTTCTCACTTTCTAACTACAAGCAAAAATAAATTTTGTCATTTTCTAAATATAGAAAAACAATCTACTAGTTACTAAAAAGACATCTTAGAATTATGTTCGAAATATGTTTGCACTAAAATATAACCCCCGCCCCCAAGCAAAAAGTTGTTGGAATTTTTTTTCATTAATTTTCAAAAATTACCTATAACTGATTTTGTGAAGTAAAGAAATTTCTTTGATGAATAGCTGTTTTAAATCTAAATAATTACAAAACAGTGCAAATTTTAAAAAATATTCTTTCGAAGTGAACAGTATTTTGACGATTTTACCTTTAGAAAAAAAGACACCAGTGTTTCATACTGTATTTCATACCCATAAATTATGAGAATGCTAAATAAAATATGTTTAACTTATTTTGACTTAATCAAAATAATGAAGAAAAAGTATGAAAAATATGTTTATTTAAAATTCTGCTTCAAAGGGTTAAATGGATTAATAGATTAGTAGATTTTAGTCTGTAATGATAACGTTTATTTCAGTATTATCAGCTTATTTTAAGAATTTGCAGCGTTAATTCCTGGAAGGAAAGTACTTGGAAAATACTTCAAATGAAATTCTTGAAACGTAATATAAAAATTTTATCTTTCGTGGAAAGTTCTATCATTCCGTCCCAAAGGTCCAGTTAAAGAGTAACTACCAAGATCACCATTTGGATTAAGGCAACGCATTCCAATTCTAATTCGAGATTTTTACTCTAACTTCACCAATTGTCACAGTCTTTAACATCTCAAATGTACATTAAGAATCTCTTTCTAAACACTAATTACCTTCTTTAATCGAAGCTGAAACTAAATTCAGAACTTTCTCTTCGCTTCGAGAGAAAGTTACTTAATTTGAATAATAAATTAAAAAAAATAGTATAGGAATTCAATTATTTTTTTGAGTTAATATCAGTTTTAAAGTATCATAATTTGTGGATTATCTAAAAATTGATGATGTAAATAGAAAATATGTGCCATAGTCTTCTTGTGCTAGGCTGGAATTGTACTATATGCTACTTAGTATATTGATTCAGTGCAAAGGCATGCACTACCAAATGATTTGCAACTCTTAAAAATCCTATGCAAAAATAAGCCACACAGAATATCTTGTTTATGACGTTATATACGAATTTTTGAATTTTAAAATCTCTAATCTCTTAAAAGTTTTGCTTTAGAACCTTGATCAGGAAACAAAGAATATTTTCTCGTTCACTGAGAAAACAATTTCTTAAAAATTTCGGTAAAATTATCGGTATGGTAATGACATTTCTAGCAATAAATTCTATAATTCTAGTATTAAAAACAAAAGTAAACGTTATTTAAACCATTCATTTGGTAATTTTTCCGTGGCACCTGTTTACCAGAAATTCCAGTTTTCTAAAATTTGAGTCTTATTACCACAAATTTAGTGAAAAATAGGAAACAGATAAGTAAATTTAACAAAAAAATAGTTTTTATGCTATGCTCTAAGGTATCATGATAAAATTATCAAACGCTACTACATTTATCAAAATTTATAAAAGATTATAAAACCAAATTTTATTGCTAATTTTACCGAAATCATATCCAAAATACTTTCGTAAAAATCACCAAGCTCTTTGGTATTCCCATAAACCCCCAGAAATACTGTAGAGTTTACCGCATTCTGATCGTTTTAACCATACTTTTTCTTGATCAATTAACAATTTTCCCATTCAATTTGAAAATTTTTTGATTTAACTGTTTGAATTTGAAATAAATTTTTTTTAACTCAAAGTTATTTCATCATGGAAACGTAATATCATGGAAATAATTCGAAAAAGGCGAAAAATTGCTTAGTCCAATATCGATGTGTGAATTTCCCTACTTTCTACAAGAGAGTTTTAGCAGTGACATCGAGTTTAATGAGGTGTAAGTGGTAAAAAAAGGTGAAAAAATTGCTAATTTAATTCAAATATGTAATTAAAATATTTAAAAAAGATTACAACTGAAACCAAGATAAAATATTTCAAATTAACTCACCAGAAGTGGTTATTTATTACCAATATAATCACTTACTTAGATGACATGACGGAAATGACTTATGTAATAACATAACGAATAAGTTAGGTCATGTTTAATTAAGACTGAAATATTTATGAAACTTAAATGTAGCTTTCTGTGCTATGTCAGTATTAGTAAGAACAAATTTATGTATGTTTAAGCTAAGAATTTAATGTGCGTCGAAATCTGAAGATGCATTAACAGAGAGAATTCCTGATAAATCTAAATAGGAGAGCAATACCCGAACATTTATTTCAAAATCCATTAACTGGAAGTTGATATTTAGTTAGGGCTATAATATAGAAATGAAAAGTAGAATATTTAACCAGATATTTGATGAATTATTTATTAATCTATTGAATTATAATTTAATAAACATATTAAATTATTGAAATGTCTTAAATGTGGATCAGACTGACAAGCATATAAATCAATATGAGTGTGAGTATAATATTTCAAATCTAAATTTATTAAATTAGTATTATAAAACTATCAAGAGTAAATTTATACTAGAAATTCCTAATTTCAATACTTTTCTCCTTTTTTAATGTAAATATACGTGTCTCCAAAGCATCGTGTAACTTTATATCAATAACTATTTGAGTAAAACATGTATTACTTAGCATTTAATGAATATATTATGTATATATATTCAAATGAATAGTCTGTTTATTTGAATTCAAAAGCAATTTTATGCTGCAAAGTTTACTTTTGTCGTTCATCTGATAGTCTTGAAGCAAAATCAAAATCTTTTTAAAGTTTAAAATGTAATAAAATTGTACTGAAAGTGTCTAAGATGTTTATAATACGAGCTGCTTTTACAATTACGTCTTAATTTTAAAATAAATGTTACATAGAGTAAAGACAAGTTTTGCTTATAGAAAGTTGCATTTTATTTCAGCAGAAATAGGCTTAGCTTTCAATTTGAAATTTCAAAAGATTAAATTTTTAGCATTGACTTTTAGTCCTAATTACTAATTCCAAGATGATTTATATATATTTATATTGTCACACACAATGATTATTTCAATTTTACATATTAAATCAAAGCGTTTGTTTCCTTATTTATGCAAACTAGTAGAGGCGTATAACTAGAATGTTTGAGTTATGTGTGCAACTAGAATATTTGAATCAAAATATTTTTCGTTTGCCCGAATAAAAAGATTTAGATTCAAACAAATGCAGAACAAATGATTTCGGGTATATTTATATTTCAGTTTATACATTTTATAATGAATTACAGATTCAGAATTACAGTTTCGAAATAATACTGAGAAATCTTGAAAAAAGTTTTAAATTGCACAGTCAACACTTCTTACAACGTACAAGACCAATTATTGATATTAAATGTGGTTAGGGAATATATCCTGTATTGTAAGAAATTCCTGATCAAATTCCAGTAAAAAGTACCGGCACTCAGGATGCTGTCACTTTTTACCGTAAAATACACTTTTACCGGATGTTATGGTACAAAGAAATCTAAGTGAAAAATCTAAAAATCTTTTCAGTAATTATTACTTTCAAATAATTGAATCACTCTAAATGAATATTACTGTAAAAAAAGATTTCACGGTAAATAATAATTTTACTGAAAAATATATTTTACAGACAGATGCACGCAAAGTGCCGTTACTTCATCGATCGTAAACTGATCCGGAATTTTTGCAGTGTACATACATACACACATTTAAATAAATAATCTGTTTTAATTATATAGATATGTATAATTCTCAATATATTAAAAAATCATAATTGCCGCCATTGCACAGTGGGCCAGCATCCAAGGTTTCGTGGCCAAAATTAGTATTTTGATAAAATTTGTTTCAAAATTTGTTTTTTATCTTTATTTAGGGGTTTTTATGTGCAGGTAAATTGAATTCATAGTTGAAATTTTGAAATACACTAAAAATACCATAAAGAAACAAAATGGTGGCTGAAATATGGCGAGCAAAAATACAAAAAATAATATAGTACGTTTAAATAATTAAATATAGCTATGAAAATATAATAATTTTCGCAATTTTATGTTAAAAAGGAAAAGCAAATTATATTTCCGAAGTAATATTACAAAATACGCGAATTAATTACAAAATAACGCGAAAACATGAAAAAAAAAACATAATTTTTGTTTTTTGGTGTATTTAGTCCACCTTTGCAATACGGACAAAATGGGGCAGGCTTTTTCGAAAGAAGAAACATCAACGAAGACAACAAAAAAAAGTTTAGCCAATTACCTCGCGGAACTTTTTGGAACTAAGTATCGAAAGTCATTCAAACATTGTAAAATGTCAAATGATAAGATATAAACTATAAGTTTGTCAAGAGTATTAACTAATTCAACAAATTGAAAAATAGTACTATAATTTCGGACTAATTACTCTGATAAAAATGCAACAGTAAGGTGAAATTCCTATATATATTTCTGAATTTAAAAGTTACATTAAAAAAATTTTTTTTAAACATACTTTTCATTACATTGTACTCTCGTCGGTTCCAAAAAGTAAATCATAATGCTTGGATTGATTATGAATACTTAATTTGGGCGATATTAAAACTGCCTACACATATTTCAGTAGAAAATTTAATTTTTGAATTTTGGCCAAAGATCATGGTCTACTGGCCCACAGTGCACTGTCTTTGTGTTCACTTTAACGTGACGTTTTGTTTTACTTGAAATTACAGAGGTGTATTAAAAGTGCACAGTTATTACGACGGAATAAAAAATGAATATTGAATAATTAGTTCGAGGTTAATTAACAATAATACCATGCTGACCACACTGCAGGTCGCAGGAATGTAAACACAGAGTCACGCACGCACGCGCGCACGCACACACACACACACACAGTTCGATTTTTCGAAATTTCAATTTGTTGAAAAGTTATTGCAATAGATGGAGTAAGTCCCAAGTCTCCAACGATGAGGTGATCCGGGTTCGATCCCGGCGATGGCTGGTCGATTCAAATTCTGCATCCGGCTTGCACCGACCACAGTGCTGACATGAAATATCCTCAGTGGTAGACGGATCATGGGTTAGAGTCCCCTTACCATCAGGCTAACTGTGGGATGTTCTCGTGGTCTTCCTCTCCATGTAACGCAATTCGGGTTAGTTCCATCAAAAAGTTCTCCACGAAGGCAAATGTCTCCCAATACTTGATCCAGGTGTTTCTTTGTCTTCTGGATTGGGTTCAAAATTACAGGGCTACGGAGTTGAACATTAGCAGTCGCAAACCCAAATATTGGGTCGGCTGTTAAATAAGTCACCAACAAGTGTTTTCAATGACAAGATGGAACCGAACTCTAAAATGGTGTTTTCCGTTGAACCTGAAGTAAGATAAGTTTTTCATTACTTGACATAGTAATTTTATTCGAAATTTTTTATAGTGTGGTTAGAGCTGGACAGACGAAATAACTTCTTCACTTTATTCATTAAACCAAAGGTTAACCAAAGGTTTTCCTTTATTTTTGGTGTAATTTAAAAATTAAAAGAGAAGTACTTGGAGGCACGGCATGTTAAGTTTGTATCAAGAATTAGCAAATTGTCCTTAATTAGTTATAAAAAATTATTTTGCTTTAAAATAAATGATATCGTTTGCTTTTTCGTGTTCTAGTTCATATGTTGTAAAGAGATTATATTTCCGCATTAAACCGGATACTAATCTTTCCCCGATATTGGCGATAAGGTGACAAATTTCATGATTGACAGCGGGAATCTGTTTGATAATATAATTTTGTTACAAAAAATATACTTGATTGTAAAAAACGCTTCCCTTCGATCACTTCACTTCAACCAGTGTGCGTCAGAAAATAGTTATTATGACGTTTATAATATTGTTCTTTAGTTAAAGAGCATGCACTTGGCATCAGTACTTGATAATTCTAACAATATCACTTCTTCTAGCGTGAAATATCCTCAGGGGTTGACGGATCATGGGTCTGAGCCCCTTTATCGTCAGGCTTACCGCGGGAGGTCTCTGTGGTTTTCCTCTCCATGTATCGCAAATGAGAGTTAGTTCGATCAAAATCTCCACCACGAAGGCAAATTTCGTCCAATACTTGATCCAAAACTTCCCTTGTCTTTCTTTTAGATTCGGTTCAAAATTACAAGGCCCCGGAGTTCTGCATTGGTAGTTGCAAACTCAAAATTGGGTCATCTGTTCAACGACGGTTATAAAATAAAATACCACTTCTTTGTTAAAAAGATCGCTTTGCCTTTATTCTACTAAGCTTTCTTCCAATATTTCCTTGTCAACAATACCTAATACTGTTTTGCTAGCAATATTTGCTAATGATTTATATTTAAAATAAACATGATGATACATAAGTAAATTTGTTTAAAGAATTTATATAATTTTTCAACATATTAATTATAAATTCATTTTCATGTTTTGGTTAAAATACAATCAAAGTTTTCTGGGTATGTAAGATTTTCAATCGAACATGCCTTACGTTTTGAAATTTTTCAAGTCTTCATATCAACTTAACCTGCCGTGTCTCCAAGTTCCCCCCCTTAAACTTTTTATTCAATATTGTAACAAAAAAGCTAAGGATTTCCTTTGTTCGATTTTATATCCTAAATATTTCGTCAATAGGTATATTTATTTGGATATATTAAATTCATTTTTATGTTTTGATTAAAATGCAACCAAAGTTATATGGGTATGTAACATTTTCAATCGAACATGCCTTACGCTTTGAAATGTTTCAAGTCTTAATATCAACTTAACCTGCCGTGTCTCCAAGTTCTCCCCTTAAGCTTTTTATTCAATATTGTAACAAAAATAGCTAAGGATTTCCTTTGTTCGATTTCATTTTAAGACTAGGAAACTAAACGAAAACTATTAACTATCTTAAATATTTCGTGAATAGGTATATTTATTTGGATATATTAAATTCATTTTTATGTTTTGATTAAAATGCAACCAAAGTTATATGGGCATGTAACATTTTCATATGAACATGCCTTACGTTTTGAAATTTTTCAAGTCTTCATATCAACTTAACTTGCCGTGTCTCCAAGTTCTCCCCTTAAGCATTTTATTCAATATTGTAACAAGAAAGCTAAGGTTTTCTTTTGTTCGCTTTCATTTTAAAATTAGGAAACTAAACGAAACCTATTAACTATCCTAAGGATTTCGTAACTAGGTATATTTATTTGGAGACATTAAATGTGGAGGTGGGGAAGACGTATTTACTGAAATGCATCTTATTTTCTTATACTTGCTTCCTATTTTCAAATTTTTTAAGACTCTACTATCATTGATACGTCATTACACATTAATGAAAAGCAACCAGCTCTCATCGATTTTATATATTCCTCTGCTATTTACTCAGGAACAGAGGTTAGACTATAAATGTTCTTTAAAGGTAAAGTTGAAAATAAATGTAACCTAGGTGTTCAAAAACAACTGAATACTAAGTTCACAAAACTCCCTTAAATAAAATAATCATTAAAATTCGGCATACTTTTTGCTGTCACTAAAGGCTAGATTAATAAATAAGTTCTACCGCGTCCTGCGAAACTTCATCTGGTGCAACATAATAAGAAATACCGGAGATATTTATTTTGTCCATTTAACCTAGACTTAACCTATCTAAAACTAAAATTTGTTAATAAAGTACTGCAGTCTGAACTGAATTCTAGCAAAAAATTTTCAAATTGCTTAGTCATGCAGTTAATAAAAAAGTAAATGTCTGGGAAAGTTTTGCAAATTTTTTAGTTCACTTACTTCACTTTCTAAAAATGAAATTAAAGCAAGTTAAGAGTTAAAAATAGAAATTTTAATTGAAAAAACTGTAAAAGAAAATTTATAAATAAATGATATTTCAACTGAGGCTATAAAACATAGAAGTATTCTTATAAACATACAGCGATAGTGACATTGTAGTAACTATTTAATTTTTATTGACCTACATCTTAGCTGTGTGGAATATCTCCGATTGCAAATTGGATAATTGAAAGAATGATTCAAATAAACTAAGTTGAATCATCATTTTGACTCGCGTTTTTTCTTCATTCTTTCAAAAAAATTAACCGCATCATTATTTGCACCCAGTATTTCTCGATTCAAATGTTTAAATAAGTTGATGGTGTACAGTTTTTTGAGTTACTTATTCAACACTGTTTTCGTTTTAACTGCATTTATCTAAGTATTTAAATCAATAAGAAGTAAATAGAGGTGCAATTCAAATCACAAGTTCCATTAGTTATAAGTAATTTTCCTGACCTCTTTTATTTCATTCGAGTCACATTATTCTAAAGATTTGCCCTTTCATTACATGCTTAAAAGAGGGTTATTTAAATTGAATGTTACAATAAAAAAAATCAATAACAAGTATAACGTAAATAAACTTAATCATAAACACAGAACACCAAGTTAATTTTTTGAACAAAACTTATTTCGAGGGACTATTAATATTTTTCAGGATTTTTCAAAAATAAAAAGATAAAGTTAAAAAAAAAAAAAAAAACAAACCCANGTGGAATATCTCCGATTGTAAATTGTATAATTGAAACAATGATTTAAATAAACTAAGTTGAATCATCATTTTGACTCGCGTTTTTTTTCATTCTTTCAAAAAAATAAACCACATCATTATTTGCACCCAGTATTTCTCGATTCAAATGTTTAAATAAGTTGATGGCATGCAGTTTTTTGAGTTACATATTCAACACTGTTTTCGTTTTAACTGCATTTATCTAAGTATTTAAATCAATAAGAAGTAATTAGAGGTGCAATTCAATTCACAAGTTCCATTAGTTATAAGTAATTTTTATGACCTCATTTATTTAATTCGAGTCATATTATTCTAAAGATTTGCCCTTTCATTACATGCTTAAAAGAGTGTTATTCAAATTTAATGCTACATTTAAAAAAATCAATAACAAGTATAACGTAAATAAACCTGATTATAAACACTGAACACCAAGTTAATTTTTTAAACAAAACTTATTACGAGGGACTATTAATATTTTTCAGGATTTTTCAAAAATAAAAGATAACGAAGAAAAACACTAAGAAGGGAGTAAATCTGGGAAAAAACCTTACAATAAATCTAAAACAGTTCTAGACTTTTATTACCTTTTCTTTGCAAGGATTTAAGAAAATAATAAGTAAAGTATCAAAAAAGGCCAAAAACATAAAACCTTATACTAACAACAGAATACTTGAGTTTTCTTGCCGTTTTTTTGCAGACAATATTTAACTAGAGTGAGTTATAATTTTGCAAGAATTTTTGCAAATAATAAACAATTATCTAAAAAAAAAATGACAAGTACAGCAGGAAAAGTCTTACTGAGCAATTAATCTTTTTTGCAGAGAAATGCAGCGGAAACACCTGAATGAATACTGAAGCGTTTCAAGCGTTGTAAGTGTTCCATATGGACACAGTTTTCCTCATGTGTTTATGAACCAATTTTTCTCTAAAAAGTAGCATAGAGTAAATAGATATGTTACATATGTTGCTACTGAATTCAGTGTCATATTCATAGAATAATAATGGTTTTTTCATTATCTGATAAAATGAAGCTCCCCCTCATCTCCTGTGATTATCACTATAAGTATCAGTTTCAAGTTTGAGTATCACATCAGTATTTAAGTGTGCAAACACTAAAATGACAAATTGGCTTATATTTACATTGTGTGAACTTCCTAAAGTAGATACTTTAAAAGTGGTTTCTTTTTCCATGTTTTCACACTAACGAGTAAATAAAAGACGCGAGGTTTAAAGATCTTATAATAAAAAGTATTTTTCGAACCACTAACACGTATACTTTTTAAACTGCGAAGTTATATGCATAGGCATGTACACACTAATTATCCAGATTTTTGGAATCACCCATGCTAGACAATATTACACAATGTCAAAAGTATTTACCACGCTGTAATGAAAAAAGTACAAAGAGCGTAACAATCAAACTGATATTCACAGTTTGATCAAAAACTCACTTATGGAATGCTTGCAAAATTTTGTCAAAAAAGAAAAATCGTTAATTAGTTTTGCAGGGTCTTACCTATTTTGTTTGGTAATGAGAAACAATACATTTTATTATTTTAATTTATTTAAATAATCTAGTTGAATATATTTGCGTATGTATAAACCACCACAATATTCAGGTGAAAATTGGAGGTTTTCGGAAATAAATAATTTTGGACTTAAGTCCTTACAATAAATTCATAAATTCTTTTAATTAATCAAATATGCTTTTACATCAGTTTATTAAATATATGTGAAACTAATCGCTAGTTTTATTTGTCAAATTCAAAATTCTTTATATTTCTTCTTGTACATTGTAATAAATTCTGGATCAAATTACAGTATACAGTACAACACTTTGGATGCATCATCTGTAAAATTCAATTTCACCGTGAATATTATACCGTAGTTTTTACTGTAATACTTCTTTAAATAGTGTGATTTAGTGATTTTATAGGGTAAATCATACTTTTTTCCGTAACAGGTTCCGGTAAAAGCAGATTTTATGGTAAAGAGTATAGACACCCTGGATGCCTGCAATTTTTACCGTAATTTGATCCGGAATTCTTTATAGGGTAGAACCTTTTCATCATCAAATTTTTAAATAATTCGTACAAGTATGATAAATGAATAAATTATTAAAAATAATTAAATTAAGGACCGTCTGAAATGTAATGCAATTTTTTCTAAAAAAGTGCATTATAAATTTTCAAATATAAATAACGAATGCATTTGACAAGCCATGCTAGGTTTACAGCAAAGTCAAAAAGTATATCTGAATACTTTATCTTATTTAATACTCGTTGTTTCAAAGCATTGCAAAAAATAAAATCTAAATTTAACGCATTCTTTAAAAAAACTGAAATTGCCTGTGAACTCGAAGTTGTTTTTTCATTGAGTTTCAAATAAAATAAATAATACCAACTTAAAAAATCGATTTAAATAGTTAAATACTTAAACTGAAAAAACATTGAATGGGATTTGAATGGTTTATTTGGAAGACTGAATGGTATTTGAAATATACCATTCAATATTTATCTAAAGTAATCACTGCACAAAAAACATTTTGTTTCAGCTTCCAGAATTCGCTTTGAAAGTTGAAATAACTCTTCATATTTTATTTCTTCCTAAATTTTTAAAATAAATCGAATCGATGAGAGCTTAAGATACGCTCTACCTTATGAAATATTACCGTTTGTCATGGTAGTTTTTTTCTTTTTTTAGTCGAAAAAGAAGTTCTTTTCTTTAGTTCTGGATGTAGTTTTGGTGTTATAATAGTCGTTTATGTTGTCCCTCATGGGTATCACGTTTTTGTCGTAAAAAAAGTTATTCCAGTCCTTCCGGAAAAGGTATTGAAATGTTTATTTTCCAATGATTTAATTTTTCTAAGAGCCATAACTCTAAAGACTATTTTTCTTCTATATTTTAGGATTTAATTTGTTTCTATATATTTTTTCCTTTACATGTAAATAATTATTTTATTGCCTTATTATCATTTATAAGTGATTTTCATAATTTACTAAACAAATAAAGTTTTTTTTAATTATAACTATTAGAAGCAATAAGTAATCCGTTACTATGTAGCGTAATTTACCACAAATGTTATCAATCCTACCGTGTTACATTACGTATCTACCTTGAAAAAAAATTCTGGTAAAAATATTGTACTGTTTGGTAATGACAATTCTGGTGAAAAAACCCAATAATTCTGGAGCTACGAACGAAAACATATGGTATTTAAACTATTCATTTTGTAAATTTCCGTTCATACATTAGTGTTTTGCCAGAAATTTTGGTTTTCAAAATTATAGTTCAAACATTCAGTAAAAGCAATTGCTAAATTTTACTACTTTTACCAAATTTCATAGCATATAATAAAACTATATTTCATTGTTCATTTTACCAAAATCATTACCAAAGCTCTTCGGTAAAGCTTACCGAGCTTTATGGTATTAAAAATATCAAATTCTTTCTGTTTTGATTAATTTAAAAAATTTATATATTTTAAAAATTGGCAAAAATCATTGTTACATCTTTATCTATATACTTGTCATTTATAATAGAGCATTTAATTGTTTCTTACAATGTTTTAAATTAAGCAAAGATTTTATGTCATTTTTAGTACAATATCATCACCCAAACATAACCAAGCACCTAGCCCTATTTTAAGTCCTTATCTTTTAAGGGCATGGTAGGATTGCCACGTAATTTTGATCCTGATCAGACGACATGAACAACAAATGAGCTGGTACCTCTCTCTCCAATTTCTCACACTACAACCGAAGGGAAAAATTTCAGCCACGTTAAATTTAATGTCCACCTTACAGCGTGTACTCGACGTTTGTTTTGTTGGTCAACAGGATCTAACTCACAACCTTCGGCTCTCCAACTAGTGGTGCGAGCGCCACCATAACTAACGGTGTCACCAGAAAACCCCTTTTTAGTACAACTACAAATAATTGTATTATTGATTTTATTTTAAGCAAATTTTGATATATTTTACACACATACTTTTTTTGTAGAGTTTAAATAGCCTTATTATTACCCTTGGCATTAAACTAATTTTAAGTTTAAATAAGATTAGAAATGGAAACTAAGTTTTTAAAAGTTAATAATAAGTAAGTTATTTAAAAACGTGCGTACAGGGATAAAATTTAAACTTAAACAAAAATAGTTAATGGAACGAAAATTGTTGCAAACAGTTCTAAAACCTCAATCGTTCAACTGAAATAATAATTCTTATTTTTTTGAGAAAGAAGATGCGAAATAAACTTACTCGAATAAAAAATGTATTTTTGTCACCAAATGTGTTGCTGTTTTTTAAATGAATTTTTACATTTCATTTTACTGCTATTATTTTATTTTTAGCGTTTTCATTTTTATAGTTCTCTTCCATCGCAACGATAAACACACCTGGCAGGTAGATACAATTTTTTGAAAGAGTTGTACTGTAATTTCCTAGAGTAGAAAAACAAACTAATTCTGTGAGAAGTTTCTTCTCCTGAAGCAGGTGGTAAAGTTATCAAATAAAACGTGGAACAGTAAAAATTATAGCTTTACGCATCATGCTGTATAAAATATTTTAAATTACACAGACAACTGAAAATTGGAAAAAAATACCAGTACTAAATGTTTTAAAAGTAATCGAGAAATGAAAACTTTATTTAGATATTTAGGTTTTATATTCGATAAGCAATTTTCAACGATTTTTTAAAATTGCGTAAAAAAACTATTCACAAATCTTTTAACTTCAATAAATATTTCTACAAAATCATACTTTTTCCAACTTTCTGCCTTTATGCTCTCAGAAAGCTATCTAGCAATTTGCATTTTTGCTTTAAAACATAATAGTTA
Organism: Parasteatoda tepidariorum; assembly: GCF_043381705.1. Classification (NCBI taxonomy): domain Eukaryota; kingdom Metazoa; phylum Arthropoda; class Arachnida; order Araneae; family Theridiidae; genus Parasteatoda; species Parasteatoda tepidariorum. The sequence goes on from NC_092208.1 coordinate 51,960,167, forward strand.
ATCAAATTGTCTAAAAGGAAGCACACTTTTATTTAATATAGTTTTTTAAATCAAACTTTTTTGTAAATATTTTTAATATACTATATAATTTTTTTAGTAAAATGAATTAACTGGTAGAACAAGTTGTTAAAAGTTATTTACGAAATTGAAGTTATTAAACGCTTTGCAACTTCAACTTCATTGTTTACATAGGAACAAATGAAAAAATGCAGTTTAAATGTACTGATATATAGCAAAGATTTAAACATGCTATTCGCTGTTTTCACATGAAAAAATATTTTATTACCATTTTTTAATTGCTTCTTTACCTGTTACAAAGAGCGAATTTTTTTTAACACTTTAAAAGCATTTTATACTTAAGTTTCCCCGACGATTTGTTTTTGTGGAAACAATAACTTCAGTGACAAATGATAAGTGATCATCTGAAATCAAAAGGAAAAATACAACACACTGAAAAAAAAACCAGAACTAATTATGTTATAAAGTACCAGCACTCTTTGTGCAATTCGTAAAATATTATGCCGTAATTTTTACAGTAATGTTTAATTAATTTGAGTGATTCAGAGATTTTTTTATATTTGTGATTATTTCTTAATTTCCCAGTGATTTTTAACAGATATTTCAACTTCAGTGGTTTTATTGTAAATTTTCGTTTCGTAACATATTTCAGTGAAAATGAATTTTACAGTATAAAGTACCGGTACCCGGAGTGCCGGTACTTTGTACCGTAATTTGATCCGGAATTTTCTACAGTGTAAATGACAGTTAAAAATGAATTCAAATGAAATAAAGTGAAATTTTAGTTGGTTTATTGGTATAACATACATTTGCAGACTTGTGTGCTCAATTAAGGCTTATAAACCTTTGCCAAGTAGAAGAACAGATAGCACAATATGGAGAAGGACATCACAAATAATACATCCAAGGTTACGGCGGGATTCGAACCCGCCACCTCCAATCTTAACAGAGCATTTAGCGAGCAATACCGCTCTGCCAGGGAGGCCCCTGAGTTTTTGATTCAATCTTAGAATATATCGGTTAATTTATTTTGAAACAACGCATCTAGTAAATGTGTCATTTTTTAGAGACTGTTGTTTTGGAAAAAGGCATCATTCAATCATATTACTGCATACATTTTCATACAAATTATGTAATTTAATGCTTTTGAGTCTCTATTTCTTCTGCGGGAGTCTGTAGAAGAAAGTTTGTGTCAACAGGATTATAACTACATAAGCCTTATAGTAGAATATTAAACGTTGTATTTACTTACAGTAAGCTGCACCAGCACGAAATTGTAGCTCTCAAACTTAGGTTAAAAGAGACAGAAAAACCTAGGATGACATTCAGAGGATGAGTTTATCTGTACTTACTCTATCTACTATAAAATACCCCTTTATTCCGAAAAAGTCGGAGATGTGGTCAGGGCCGGTTCCATGCCTTCGGTCCCATTTGACTTGCACTTTTCTGCACATGTCAAGCGACAACAACAAAACAACAACTATAAAATGAAATAAAGAGTTCAAAATAAATCAAAAAATATATATTTTGGAATTAAGATTTTTTGTTGTAGGGATACTCAGTTAAAGATTTCTAAATATACATGAATTAAAAATCATGATGGTCAGTGTTTTTGCAGTTTCCTTGTCCTGAACTTGATTTACTCACGTTATTTAAAACAAGAATTCATTACATTATTTTGTGAAGAACATTAGAAACTAAAAGGATACGGAGTCTTACTACACTGTCCACTTGGATAAACTGTTCATAGACAGTGACAAATCACAATCCACTGGCACAAAATAAATACATTTCTAACTGGATCATGGACAAAAATTACATTTCCACGCACATCAGAAAACATATTAGGGGTTTTATTTTACAAGTACATTTTCTCTCAAATAATATCACAAAAATATAAAATTCGCTATATATAATCTCAAAAGGTCCATTGTTGTTTAAAAACTAAAGACTTACAAGCATACAGAGTTGAAGATTTATCGCCAGAACATTATTTCCTAAATTATAGTTCATTGGTGATTAAAATCCACTGCCATAAGAAAAATAAAATTTTTGGATGGATCATGGGTGAATATTACACTTCTATGCAGCTACCACATTAAAGATATTAGGGGTTTTATTCTCTCTTAAGTACATTTTCATTATAATTCATTCATTCATTCGTTCTTAATTTAAAGTTCATTGGTGATTATAATCCATTGAAGCAAAATAAATAAAATTTCTAGGTGGCTCATGGGCGAATATTACCTTTCCATGCAGTTACCACTGAAAAAATATTAGAGGCTTTATTTTAAAAGTAATGCAAATGTGTCACATTTTCCCTCAAGTAATAACTTAAAAAGATAAATTTCGCCATATATGATCTCAGGAGCTCCATTATTGTCTAAAGCGTTAAAAACCACAAAAAATAGATAGTTGAAGATTCATAAACAGAAATCTGTTTCGTAAATTACACCTTATCCATGGTTATGAACTAGTGTTTTATGTAAAGGACTAATTTTAACAGTGGACCAATTACAACTTTGTTCATTTGGGACACCCAAGAGTTTAAATCTAATTAAATCAAAGAATTTAAATCTTGTATTTTTCCCCATCTTCGCTTACCTGTGATGCTTTCTAGCTAAAACAAACAAGAGGTGCACAAGCTTGAAAATAAAATAAAAATTACCTGTATGAACTTGAAGGTAAGACTATCCTAGTTTTTTGATAAATGAATTTTGATATGAATAAGGCCTTCATATAAGGTTTAGGAAACTATGGAGCTTTTAATTTTTGGTTGATTGATGTTTTAGATTTCTTTGTTATCGATTTCTACTGATTTCCGCTAACTATGTTTATGGATCATTAAGGAAAGAAAATGCATTTCATGCTCAAAGTGAACGATAATTTTACTCATAAGCACATAATTTCAATCATTTGATCAGTATATGTTACTTTTTTTTAAATTAGTGTGACTAATTAAAGCAGTTTATGTGAATTTTACGAAATTAGTTACAATTATTTGTAAATCTATAAATAATCGATGCATTTATAACAACGTTTTCTTAAAACAAATTATAAGAAAATTATTAATATAGAAATAATTTTGATAAAAGAAGAAGTTTTCTGAAAACTATACTTTTGTGGATAAAATAAATTAAAAATGAATAAATTTCTGTTTAATGTGTAAAATTATCATTGAGTTATCTCTTAATTAATTAGAAATCATCTTTACTCCGAAAAATACTTTTAAAAAGAAGAACTTTTGAAAGTCATGTTTAAACATTACAGTGCTGAATTAGATGAAGAAAAAGTAACACAGTATACCTCTAAAAATATAGTTGTTGAGTAAATAATTCTTAAAATACTTATTTATGCATAAATTAAAATACGTAAAATTTATCAACTATTTACACAATTGTGAAATAATTATCTTCGTCTAAAGCAGAATAATATTTATAACTTTAATTAATTAAGATTATACAGCTGAAAAACTATTTTAAAACTTCAATATCAGCATCGACTATGATTGAACTTCTTTTCTAACAAATATATCATTTTTCGCCGGTAAAGTTTCTTGTAAAAACAGGTAAATTTTTCTTATTAAATCAAGATACAAGACATAAAGATATTGTTTTTTATGAACATATTTCCCTACAAACCTTATAAATTTTTGATGAATAAGCATTTCCTTCCTTCCTCACTGGCTCGACAGCCCAGGATGGGCCTTGGCCTTCTCCAGTAGTTTTTTCCAAGCTGTCCTTCTTTTGGCAATGGACTTCCAATTCTTTATTTTTAATATAGATAAATCTTTCTCCAGGGTATCTAGCCATCTGAGATTTGGCCTGCCCCTTCTACGTGTTCCTGTCGGCCGGGCATCAAAAATCTTTTTCACAATACGGTCTTCTTCCATTCTTACTAAGTGGCCTGCCCATTTTATCTTTTGGACCTTAATGAATCTTATGATGTCTGGTTCATTATATGATCGATAGAGTTCTAAATTTGATCTTCTTAACCACTGACCGTTTTTATTAATTCCTCCAAAAATGCACCGTAATATCTTTCTCTCAAATATGCTCAGCATTTCTTCATCTGCACGAGTCAATGTCCATGTTTCACAAGCATATGTTAAAACTGACCTAATGAGGCCTTTAAATAATAACAGCTTTGTTTTTCTCTTGATTACATTTGATCTTAAAAACTTTCTTAATCCATAAAGGCACCTATTTGCTGCTGTGATTCTCTTTCGTATTTCTGCAGTTACATCGTTCCTGTTATTTATTTCAGAGCCTAAATACGTGAAGCTGTCCACTACCTCGAATGAATGTCCCCCAATTTTTAGATGGGTACTCCTGTGGGCTGTTTTAGTACAAGGCATATATTTAGTTTTATTTTCATTTATTTTTAGACCCATCTTCAGGGCCTCTTTCTCTAAAGAAATAAAGGCCTCTTCAAGTGCTCTTGGTGTTCGAGCAATAATTCCTATATCGTCAGCAAAAGCCAACAATTGTATTGACTTATTAAATATAGTTCCTCTGTTATTGATTTTTGAATCTCTTATTACCTTTTCTAATGCTAGATTAAAGAGGAGACAGGCTAAAGAATCTCCCTGTCGCACACCATTTTTTATTTCTAATGGCTCTGATAAACAATTCTGTATTTTTACCATGATTTTAGTTTCACTTAGTGTTAGGTTAATCAATCTCACCAATTTTTCTGGTATTTTAAATTCTCTCATTGCCATGATCAGAGCTTTTCTGTTAATACTATCATAGGCGGTTTTAAAGTCAATGAACAGGTTGTGCAAATCAATTCCAAATTCTCTCGTTTTCTCCAATATCTGCCGAATGGTAAAAATTTGCTCAGTAGTTGATCTTCCCCTTCTAAAACCACTTTGATACTCTCCTATTATTCCCTCTGAAAACATAGTAAGTCTATTGAATAAAATATTTGAGAATACCTTATAGCTCGTGCAAAGTAAGTTAATTCCTCGATAGTTTGAGCATTCAAGAACATCTCCCTTTTTATGAATTACACAAGTCAAACTAATTTTCCAATCCTCTGGGATTACTTCCCGTTCCCATATAATTAGTAATAGATCATATATTTTCTTCGCAACCTCCATTCCCCCACCTTTTATTAATTCAGATGGTATGGTGTCAGGGCCAGGAGCTTTATTGTTTTTTAATTTGTCAATTCCCATGATGACCTCTTCCAACGTTGGAGGTGTAACCATTTCTTGGTTATGCATCTGTAAATTGTCTATTGCTATCTCGTCTTCTTCCTCATCACCATTCAACAGATGGTCAAAGTGTTCATTCCATCTGTTCAGCACCTCTTCTCTATCGCTTAAGATCGTTCCTTCCCTGCTTCTGCAAGAGTTTGTTCTTGGCTTGAATTCCTTGCGACCCAAGTTTATTTCTCGAAAGAAAGCTCTGCTTTCCCTTGATCCCCTTAAATGTTCAACATTTTCAAAAAGATCTTCGAAAAATAATCTCTTTTTTTCTTTATGGATCTTCTTCTCTTCTCTTCTTGCTTCTTTATAAGCATTTTCAGCATTTCTTGCATGCCTTGAACTTATCATTCTTTTATAAGCCTCATTCTTTTTATAAGTTGCCATAAAACAATCATTGTCAAACCAGTCCTTTCTTCCGGTTCTCTCGATCTTTTCCACAACCTGGTCTCCTGTTTCGATAAGAGCTCTCTTAATAACATTCCATTCTCTGTTAACATCATCCCTTTCTGAAGAATCATCAGTCACTTCAAGCCTCCTTTCAATTTGTTCCTGGAACTTTTTTCTTGTAGTCTCTTTTTTTAGCTGTTCACCATCATATTTTTTCAGACGTTCTCCGCGAGCTTTACGAATATTTGATATTCTGGCTCTAACCTCTGCCAGAACTAGAAAATGATCGGAATCTATGTTTGCCCCACGATAAGATCTTACGTCCAGTATATCCGATTTGTGTCTTGAATCAATTAAAATATGGTCAATCTGGTTGTAAGTATTTCCATTAGGAGATTTCCAAGTCATTTTATGAATTCTTTTATGTTGGAACATTGTACTTGGTATGACCATATTATGATCTGTAGCAAAATCTATGAGTCTTTTTCCGTTGTCATTTGAAATATCATGAAGACTATACCCTCCAATCACTGGCCTGAACTCTTTTTCCACTCCAATTTTTGCATTTGCATCCCCTAGAAAGATTTTAACGTCATTTTTAGGACATGAATTATATAATCTATGTAGCTCCTCGTAGAAAAGCTCCTTTTCCGCGCCATCTTTGTCCTCTGTAGGAGCATGAAAGTTGATAAAACTGTAGTTAAAGAAAATGCCCTTTATCCTTATTTTGCATAGTCTAGGTGTCCTGCAATCAAAATCAATCAGAAGTGGTCTTATTCTCTTACTCAATATGAAACCAGTACCAAACATGTGTTTTTCNCACTTCAGCAATGCAGTAAGAACGGCACTTTAAAACAAAACTCCTCTAGTTACGCTCAATTTGCGCTTTTGTTTTCATATTTTGCAGTCTGGCAATCTTGTTACGAAAATATTTTTTAAATCATTCTTGAAAAATTTCCCGTTCATGTAAGTACATGTGAATTCGCTACTCGCTTTATAAGTTTTGTTTTATTCTGCTTTTTCTTTTTCTTTTCTTTTTTTCTTTTCTTTTTTTCTGTTTTTACGTGTTATTTTTACTTATTTTACTTATTTTTACTTATTTTACTTTCAGTTACTTTTACTTATTTTTACTTACTTTTACTCTTTTATTTGTTGTAATTTTTGTAAAATTTTTTTTTGAGTGCTCCTCACACTATTGTATTCACATATTTTGCTTTGGCTATATTGATACAATATCAGTAAGCACTCCTTTTTGCTGATATAATCGTGTGGGCTGATGAGAAGATTATATCTTTTATTTTCTGGATTTTTAAAAAAAAAATTTATCCTTTTTTTTTCTTCCCCCAGTTGTTTGTTATTTTTTTATTATTATCATTCCCCCCACTTTTTTCATATGCCAGTAACTTTCCTTTGTTTTATCTTCATTATCTTCATTCATGTCGGGAGAGCTGTATTAAGATCTCCGTACTTTTTGAGTGCTGATCGTGAGAGCTGTATTAAATTCCCGGTCATGGTCTTTTCTGCGTTGTCTTTAGCGGCTGATCGTGTCCCTTGCACGTTGTTTGTGATGAAGATTGAGAAGCAGTAGCGTGAGGAAGACAATGAAGCCGTCACAAGTAGCAAGTTAACTGTTCAATGAGGACCGACCATCGAAATAGGCGTGTTTTAAGTCATGGCCGTGTTCACATCACGTCCGGGTCACCAATGTGGGGAGAGTTCTTATCGACAATGTCATCCTTCATCTATGAAAAGGTACCCTAACATAGAATCGATTTAACATGTCTTAAATATTAGTGAACTGAAATTGTACTTTCGTAGTGGTAGACATACTACACTAATACTTCTGAGAATTGCGTACTCAACACTCAATAATGATTTGTAAACTTTTTCTTTTTCGTCATTTAGATTTTATTTTTTGACTTTTCATGTGTACAATTATCAAAAAAAATAAATAAAATAGAAAATAAAAAAAAATTAAAATGAAAACACCCTGAATAATTTTTGATCTAATTATAGGATTTTCATGCACTTAGACTCACTAGTCATGCACTTAGACTCACGAGTGGGTGACCTTAAATATGCTAATTAATTTGTGCAGACGCTATTTTCAGCTACGAAAGAAAACATAAAAACGTATTTTTTCTCTGAATAAAAATACTTTTTTTTCCAATGGATTCCTTATTCTCAATATACAGGTGGTAACCGAGAAAACTATCGGCGCCCCGATAGTTTTTTCAGGAGAGCGGGCATTTTAGATGACTTAATATTTTTACGAAACTGCTCAAATAGTTCTTGAAAAATCAAATTTTTAATAAGTCGCATATTTATACTATTCCGAAGATTTCATAAAAAATATTAAGTCATCTAAAATGCATTCAAAAATTGTAAACCTTACAATTCAAAGTGTTTCGACTATTATTAAATAATATTAAAAAAATCTGGTTACATTTGGAGTTATATTTGGATAAACAAATTTTATAACTGCGTGCAAAAAATTTTCACTTTGCTTTAAAAGTTCTTGAGCTAAATTGAAATACACATAAATTAAGTTTAACATTAAAAGATATAAATTTTTGGCTGTTCTCTTGACCAAATTATTGGGACCATATTTTCCATATAACGGCTGCTCATTATATTTTGATGGTAAGAAACCCAAATCTATCCAACAAAAGGCAAGTTTATTCAGAGATAGTATGTTTTTGTATCCTATTTCACAAAATATTTCTGCACTAAACAATTAACAAATTTGAGGTCTTCGCTTCAAATCATTGAGTTTAAGTAGCAGTTCAGAAATATTAAATCATTTGATAAAATTTTTTTGGGAGTTGCGTTTTTTTTTCGTGCACTGTACATGATTTTGACTTTTATTCGAGAATCATACCACATATATATTAAAGACAGTAATTCCGGAACACCGTGCATGTTTCAAGATGTAAATAAGTATTAAAAAAAGGGAAATATCTGTGAAGTTTATAATTTGGAGGATTGCTATTAATGTCTTAAAATCAATTAACTCTTAAAATACTTCATTGCTTTTTTTTTCACTGGTATTAATATTTTTCAAAATAAATGTTGTACAATTATTTTAGTCTTATGTAGATGCATAAATAAGGATTTCTTATTTTATTTTGTATAATCTGTTGATCTATTACCTTAAGCAGTTTAATTTTTATTATAATACAGCAAACTAACAGTTACGTTTAATATTCTCAAAATAATGACTCTAAATTCATACAATTACAAACAGAGAACAGTTCTAAAGATGACACTTAAACTGATATGTATGAAACATTTATAAATGATAATTTGTACAAATGTTTCTACAATTCAAAAGCCTTTCTCATTTTCCGAGAAGTTGACGCACCACTTTATAATTAATGAAGATAGTGACTTATCTCTAAAACGTGAACTTAACTTTGAATTATAAAATTAATGAATAAGAACTTTAATGAATAGCAGAGGTGTTCTCTTAATTGTCGCCGAAATTTTAATAGCTGTGCATCTTTTGAAATAGAAATAGCTTAGATCTGGAATCCTTTTATTGAAATAACTTACTGACATAAAGGTTTATGAAGGAGTTTAAATACATACCATTGTGAAATCTGGCATATCAATTTAAACTTTAGTTGATGTTCTTGTTTTAATAGCTTTTAACTGTTATATTGTAATTTTATAATTTGTGATTCAAGTATGAACAATTAATTCGAAAACACTAGTAAAATTTGAAATAGATCCATGGCCTGAAAAGGTGTTCTTTAAATTATACACGATGAAACGGTAGCAGTGATTTATGTTTCGATGATTAATGATATTTTTTAATTAAATCTTGACTCACTTCATGGTTTATATCATCTTTTAAATCTTAGCTAGAAAAATATATTTTGTTTTAATGAATATATGTGAAATAGATGCTCGACCTGAAAAGATGTTCTTTAAATTATGCTAGATGTAACGGCAGCAGTGATTTATATTTCGGTGATTAATGATATTTTTTAATTAAGTCTTGACATATCAGTCTCTGTATAATCTTTTATATCTTAGCTAGAAAAATATATTTTGCTCTAATGAATATATATTTTGATAAGTAGATGCAAATTGAATAAATAGCTGTTAAATAGGTGCACTACCAGAAAAGGCGTTCTTTAAATTGCGCTAGATGTAACTGCAGCAGTGACTCATATTTCGATAATTAATGATACTTTTTAATTAATTATATATAACCTTTTAAATCTTAGCTAGAAATGAATATTTTGTTTCAATAAAAATACACAAATTCATTTAAAGTTTTACTGTTTTAAAGAAAATAATGCTCTAGCACTCATATGCAAGTATATAACCTTTTAAATCTTATCTAGAAAAGAACATTTTGCTTCTATAAAATACACAAATTCATTTAAAGTTTTATTGTTTTAAAGAAAATAATGTCCTGACACTAATATGCGAGTATATAATCTTTTAAATCCTAGCTAGAAAAGAACATTTTGTTTCTATAAAATACACAAATTCATTTAAAGTTTTATAGTTTTAAAGAAAATAATGTCCTAACACTAATATGCGAGTATATAACCTATTAAATCTTAGCTAGAAAAGAACATTTTGTTTCTATAAAATACACAAATTCATTTAAAGTTTTATTGTTTTAAAGAAAATAATGTCCTAACACTCATATGCAAGTATATAACCTTTTAAATCTTAGCTAGAAAAGAATATTTTGTTTCAATAAAATACACAAATTCTTTTAAAGTTTTATTGTCTTAAAGAAAATAATGTTATTGTTAGAAAAGTGTACAGTGTACAAAATAAAAAACGGATCACCCTGAATAACTTTTAATCTAATGATTAGATCCTCATGATCTAGAACTGAATCTTAATGGTTCGAGGGGGTGACCTCAAATATGTTAAGTAATTAGTGCAGACGATATTTTAAACTACGAAAGCAGACACGAAAACGTACTTTCTCATACCTTATTTGTGATTGATTTGGATTTCTGACCCTCAAAATATAGGAGGTTGCGGCAATCTGGGAAATATGGTTAGGAGAGCGATCCAAAGTTTTGACCCCTTAATGTTAATTTTACTTTTTGTGTATTTCGCCATAGCTGGAGAATTCTTTAAGTGAATTGAAAATTTTTTGCATACATTTATATAATTTAATTATCCAAAGATATTTCTATGCAAAAAAATAAATTCTAGTAAATATATTATTCTTTTTATTATTTTAGTTAATAATAACCGAAAAAAGTTGCAATTGTTTACATAATTTTACAGCATTTAATTTATTTTACATGGTAAAATGCAGAATATAATCGAAATTGATTGAAAAATTCCTGAAAAATCGAATTTTTAAAAAGTTGATTGCTTAAAACTCGATTTCTCAGGAACTGTTCAACCGATTTCGTGCAAACCATGTAAAATTAAAATGTGAATTTTACATGGTAACCATGTAAACAGTGTGCAAACGAATAACAGTGTGCAAACGAATGTAACAGTGTGAATAAACGAATTCTAAACAGTGGGTAAAATTTTTTCAATTTGCTTAAAAAGCTCTCGAGATATGGCGAAATACGCAAAAAATAAAATTAACATTAGGGGGTCCAAACTTTGAGTCGCTCTCCTGACCCAACTATTAGGAGAATATTTCCAGATTGCGGTTACCCCTTATATTTTGGGGGTCAAAAATTCGAGTTCGTCGTAAAAAAGGTATGTTTATTGAGAGAAAATACGTTTTTGTGTCTGATTTTGAAACTTAAAATATCATCTGCACAAATTAATTAGCATATTGAAGGTCACACTCTCAAACCATTTAGATGGGGTCTTAGAACGATCCAATTATTAGATCAAAACTTGTCCAGGGTGGTCCGTTTATTTTGGCACACTGTACAATTTTTTGTAACATTGCATTACGAGTTCATAAATATAGTAGAAATAAGAGTAATTATCAGTCATGTCGAAGAATAAAAAAATAAAAAGCACTTTTTGGTGGATAACTCAAAAAAAAAAAAAAAGAACTTAATAAAGAAAATTTTTAAATCAAAATGCATTAAAGCATTTTCTTCATCTGTAAAAAGGTACTTCATTTATAAAAAAGATACATTTTTAACACTTTTGTAAATGGTTTGCCTTGAATTTGAGGTACCCACAGAAAATTCAAAAATCAAGGGCATTGCTAAATAAAAAAAATTTTTTTTGCTTGATTTGGAATCAAACCGAACAAAATATTATAAATATGGGACACAAAGTGTCTGCAACTCATAATGAAATTTACAAAATTAATTTGAAGATAATATATTATTTATATCGACAACAAAAATTGACCAAAAACTGAAAATTCAGTTTCTTGTTTGTGAAAATTCTTCGGAGTGATACCTTTTTATTTTGTGCTTACGATCATGACAGATTATGCATTTGCTGAAAAAAATTAGATAATATTAATTCGAATATTTGTATTTAATTAGTTCCTATATTAATCATTAAAGTGACAACAATATTCTGTACTTATTTCAATATAAATGTAAATTTTCAATTTAATTAGTCCTTAAAACTTTATTTTGAATGATTTATAGTACGCAGTAGAAAATATTTTTTTCAATTGCTGGTGATAAAGTTGTTAATCACTATTATGATAGTTTTGAAGAAATATTTAGTCGGAATATATATGTGTACAGACAATGCAATTCAAATATTTAATAAAATTATCCTATTAACTTTAAAAGATCAACAAATTACATTGTTTGTATTTTCTTAGAGTTATAAGCTTCTACGTACGTTCTGTAACAAACTGAAACTTAAAAGTATGTTCAGAAATATTTCAATAAACAAATTCTGAAAATTGACTATAAACGTCAGTATTTTTTTTTAAAAAGTTTCAAAGCAAAAGATATGATCCGAAATCGATTAGATTATTTTATTCTGTTTTAGAATTTTTCCGCCACTGTTTATGGATCAATGAATGGAAAGCAAAACTCTCTTTTCCTTTGCGCAGTTTTTGCGCAAACAATTTTACCCTCGAAATAATATAAAAAATATAAAGGGTTTGTATTATTATAGTATAAATTCATACTATACTGAGTTACATTGCATTTTTACGCGTTTCTTGTGCATTGATTACGCTGCTTAAGCATTTCATAAACGCATAAAATGCAAAACTTTTTTCTTCAACAGAACTAAAAATCTCCTTTTTAAGCGATTCAACAATTCTTTAGCAGTATTTCGTTAATTTAGATAATCATCATGTCACGAAATGGCGTGATGTACGAAAATGTTTTCTTAATTCGAAACCTCATTGTAGTGCATTGTTGGAGGTTGTTAACTAGAATGACGAAATATTAGACTTAAATATTAGACAATCGGAAATAAGGTAGCAAATAAAGCCAGCTGGTCCGTATGATGATCTAGGAGTTTGTCTTGTACCAGAAAGATCCGGTGTTCTAATCCAGTTTAGAGCATTAGTGCAATTCATCTCTTTGTTCCATCTGTCCTTGTTGTGTTGTGCCGCCTATATTATGGCACCTATATGGTGCCCAAGATGAAATTTTTATTAGAAAAAGTAGATACACTTCGAAGTTTTTTTCTCTGGGGGGATAAAACGACAGAATATTTCTTAAATTTTGACGAAATTCGTTTCCTCGAAGAAGTGACGATAGTTATTTTATCACTTTGACGACATTTTCGCTTGACATTTTCGCACCAAGAGAGGGTTTTGTCAAAAACGAAGAAAGTTACGTGATATTTGAGTATCTATTTTTTTAGCAGTGCAGAAATGAATATATATTTAGATTAAAATATATTGTCTACTTTCATTTCAGAATCCCAACCAAGGAAGAAGCATACACAGGCTCATTTATGCTTATGAAAGAGAAAATGTTAGCGAGTGGCAGATATTTAAATTCTTGTAATTAGGAAGAAAAACGTATCAATTTTCTCCATGATAAGCGCTATACATTTCTTTCTAAGTAAGTGACTTTTTTTATAGTTAATAAAGGACATATATAGTTTAGAAATGTGTATAAAGCTTTTTTACACAGGGAATAAAATTATTGAATCACATTATTTTGATATGGGATAACTTTAAAGTAAATTGCTACTGTATGTTAAAATATACATTAAAATATCTATGTATGATATTAATATATAATAAATTAAGGCCTTTATGATATACAATTGTTGTTGAAAAATGCATCAAAAAAGTTAAAAAAAAAGAAGCTATTTTATCATAATTCAATGATTAGAAAACTAATTTTTAGAACTCGACTGTATGCAAAAAATTTGCTCCTTCTCTCGCAGGTGGGCTAAAACTATAGGGACGATATCTGCCATATAAAGAAAACTTTTTAATCAAGTTTCCGCAAAGATATTTCTGAAAAATAAAATGCATAATCCAGCTAATAAAATTAAAATATATGGTATTTAAACTATTTATATGTTAGCTGTTAACCGGAAATTCTGATTTTCAAAATTATTGTCCTTATTACACATTTAGTAAAAATTCAAAAATGAAAAGTTAATTTAACAGAATGCATGGTTATGCCATGCTCTATGGTATGATGATAAAGTTACCGAGTTTTATCGTCTTTACCGAATTTCAACACGCATTATAAAACAATATATTATTGCTAATTTTACCAAAATCATAAGCAATCTTCAGTAAAAATTACCTAGCTTTTTGGTGTCACGGTAAATAGCCAGAAACACGGGAAATGGTTCCATATTTTGTTAGATCTGACCATGCTCTTTTCCTCGGTGTATATTGTACTTACCTACCATGTTTTGATAATCAAAAAATATAAATGTGTCTAAATATGTAGAATAAGTAAAAAGTACTTTTTTGATTTTGAATTTCAGATAATTAATCAGAAATCAGATTCAGAAAATCAGATAATTAATCAGAGCAAAAATTAATAATGGCAATACTTTTTTTAAAACTTTTGTACAACATGCAAAACGAAAACGAAAACACCTTAATAATTTTTGGTCTAATTGTCATAATATAATGGACTAAGATGCGATGTTACTGGTTTGTGAGATTAACCTGAAGTATGCTTTTTAATTAGTGGAGATGCTATCTAAAGGTACTAAACTGGACACGAAAACATTTTCTTACGAATAAACATTTTTTTCATTTAGTGCACATGAACCCTTGACCTTCAAAGTATTGGGGATATCAGTAATCTGGAAAATAGAGTCTCATTACTTTGGTCCGATCACAACAAAAAAGTCGTATAAGTCACATAGCTTGGCCAAGTTGTTCGCCAAGTCACATAGTATAGAAAAATCTGAAAGTAGGAACAAAAGTTAATTAGAGTGACATATATTTTTTGGTTCATTGTACATTGGTACAATATAAAGTTTCGGAATAGGAATTCGTTTGTTTCATTCAGATTCTAAAAAAAACTTTGTATTTCTAATAATGCCTTAAATCAAAATCTACTAGCATCAATAATCCTTCAAAAATGAGTATATTCCATATTCCATTCTGTAATATCTAAAAATATATATTTTATCATTTTATTTATTATTAAATATTTTCTTCATTTTCACTGAAATTATACAATTGCAAATAATTCAAATAATAATATTCAATATTTTTTGTTTATCATCCTATATAGCTTTGCCTTTTATAAGCGTTGGTCTGAAAATTACAAGATTTGAAGTACCCTCTTTAGTAGTTCCAGGGGATTCAGCTATTTTAACGTGTTTTTACGATTTGGGAAAAGAAAAACTTTATTCTGTCAAATGGTATAAAGATAAAGTGGAATTTTTCAGATTCTTTCCGAGCCTTTCACCACAATTCATGTCCTTTCCAGTACAGGGAATCAGTATAGATGTAAGTTTGCTTCCTTAATATTTCACTGAACGCTATTTCAAAATTTAAAAGTGTGTAACTTTATAAAATACTAAGCACTATTTGATAAATAAGTGTACCAAATTAGAAAAAAAGTGTGCTCATGGAGCCTTTTATTTATATGCTTCACGTGCTCTTTTTATGATACGCATACAATCACTGCTATTGAAGACAAAGGTATTTGGTAATTAAGGTATTAATTATAATTTGAAAAAACCTGAATTACAAGTTTAAATTACGAAGATTTTATTATGGAAACAATGTTTACTCAAGCAATGTTGAAATAAAATAATATATCTTCATCGTGTTTGCCTTTAAGTGACAAGAGTACAATTGCATAGATTTCCAATTTAAAAAATTACATAAATAATTACAGTTGACAAATGTCATTAATCTTCCCTTTATCACGAAGTTTAATTTAGTTTACTGTGAGAACACTGATAGATTTGTTGAAATATGCAATCACTCTTTTTAAAAATACAACTATATGCTTTAAAATATCTTTTGGATGATTATAAGAATTGGATTTTTGTCGTCGATTTGGAGAAAATTTATTGATTAACTTATAAACTTTTGCGTCACAATGTATTTGTTTGAAGATTGATATTTTTAGTTTGATATATAATATTGATTCTGGGAGCAGTCTTTAAATGTGCATTTTTATAATGAACTCAAACGACATGAAATTTAATGAAAGAATATTACTAATATATGAATCGCATGAATAGTATGTAAATCATATCACACGTTTTTATATCCATTAATTCATTAATTATAAATGAATAGGCATAATGAAAACATAAATATTTAAAATAAAAATATAATATAACCCTTTTTCTGATATCAGATAATGTGGCATGTTAAGTTAACCAACAGCCTTCTCTCAGGATTTTCAACGAAATATAACCGATGAAGCTATTTGCATCTATGTAAAATGTTTAGGTTTATGATAATAATTTATTTTTATAATGAATTTAATTTAAAAACTGGTACAACTATTCTTTCAAATCAACAATTGCTGGTTTTTCAAGCAATTTTAACGATATAATACGAAAATACATGATTTTTGTTTTTCTGTTAGGAGACGTATTGACTGTTTTGTTTGAAAATTCTTGAATATTTTACTAGTATGCAAATATTCTTTGCAAAAAAACAAAGCCCTTTGATATGTCAAACTATTTGACACTTCCTCTAGACAGTGATCCTTTTATAAAGATATTCAGAAAATTCCCTTGAATTGTTTACTCCTTTGATGTTGTTTTTAACTTTCTAGAACATAGAACGGAGCTTTTTTTGAGAAATTAAGATTCCTTCCCAGACAATTATTAAAAATAAAAAATGAACTAAACGAAATTGATTATAAAGATATAAGGAATTTCGCGATTACTCGATTTCCGATCATATGGAACACTCGGTTATTCATCGCTCCTCTGACATGCAACTAAACATATTTTAGAAAGATGTTCGAGACTAATAACAAGTTTTCTTTCATGGTAGTCAATTATAATTGAAAAAAAATGCTAATTATGGGTGATTAACATATTACAGGAATACAAATTAATACACGTGATTTATAAATCTTATGCTTATAAATCGAGATTTTTGGTTCGTAAAAGAACTGTTAGAAACTTCTCGGAAAAAATAGTTAAATAACAATATTTAAATGATATTTTTCCATATTCAAGCAAAACAGTCAAATAACCATAAATAAGATGGTATTCAAACAGTTATCTGTGAGAAAAATCTTTTATTAACTGCTTTTCCCTAATACGGTTAAACAACAAGAATTTTACCATTCCAACTAGGGCTCCCTAATGAAGCTGGTTAGTTTCTTGCAGCTGAGCACATATTGTAGTAGAGAAGGATAATCTGTCGATCTCATAACCGATAGAACAATGGTTCGAGTCCCTCCGTTGACACCAGTCTATTTTCTCCATTCCCTTCAGCACTTGAAGATTTTTCAGTGTCTTATCCTCTCTATTTTGTTACCCTGGACTTTTAGAGTGCTATTATCTTATTCATACATAGATATCAGCACTTTAACACAAAAAATGTCTAAGTATGTCCTATCGCTTACTATAGGAGAAACAATCATACTCCACGGTTCATTTGATAAGACACAACTCAACAGCAACCTAATTCCAATGTCCATTCCCTGACAAAAAGCCTATCTCCAATCTCCGGTTAAATCTTTTTACGGTTTTGAAACCGTGCTGGTTGTAAAGTGGTTTGTTAACCATACTAGTAAACGGTTCCAAAACTGTGAAAGTAAAAAAAAATATTGACCGTACTCTTTACAGTTAATTGTATAATCAGACTGCTACCATTTATTTTAGATTTTAGCTTAAATTTTGAATGAAAATTCAAACAGTGTAATATTGGCTTGAGACTCATAAATCACATAAATTCCGATAAATTAGTAAGAAAATTACTACGAAAACATAATATGGTTATACAATTCCAGATTATCTATCAAGCTCTCCCCAGCGATATGCGACGAAGCATATCTGAGAATAATGTTTAAAATTTTATACAAAATTTTTTCTTACATTATAAATCTTTATAATTGTAAACAATGTTAATTTTCTTGTAATTCATTCATTGTGGGAATATGAGTCTTTATAAATTGTTAATGAATCTTATGTATATGAATCAAGATATGCGATTCATAAATAACTTAATCGCGAAAGGCGGCATGTGATTCATAAATCACATAAATAAAACTGAATTGTCCGAAAATTCATAATATAAATACATCTAGCCTTCACTCATGCGATTCGTTTTCAAACGTCCCTCCGACTTGCAGCGAAATACATCTGAGGAAGCTGTTTACAAAATGTTCTCGTATATTATAATCCCTTAAATATTATAATCATTAAAAATTGAAATAAATTCATACATTGCAGAAATTTATAGATTGCGGAAATATGACATAGTGTACACGATTCATAAATCTTATGCTTATGGATCTAGATGTACGAATCCTTGATTGACGTCGTGATTAATTACTTGATTAATGTCGATATGAGATTTAAAAATCACATATATATGTAAATGAATTAGCCAGAAATTCAAAACAAAAACATAATGGAGCTCTCGGCCAGATACCAGAGTATATGACACATTTGTTTATCAAGTACTTTCCTCCCACTTGTAATAAAATAAAACTAAGGAAGCTCTTTGGGATTTCATACAAATTTGTTTCTTATAAAGGAATTTCTTTACGATGGAAAATAATACTATTACGAGTAATTCCTACATCGAAAGGATATGAATGATTGTAAATCTTATCATGAATCGTTGATCATAAATCTTGTACTATGGATATGAGGGGAGGAATATAAATGAGGAGTATAAATGAGGAATATGAATGTGAATATGAAGGATATGAATGATTTTAAATCTTATCATAAATCGTGATTCATAAATCTTATATTAATGATTCAAGATGTAAGATTTATAAATAACTAGAAGACGATGTGATATTCATAAAGTGCTTGAATTTAAAATAGTGATATGGAAAGTACGAAACTTTATATCACGATTCACGAGGTAAGGATGAAAAGTAACTGCTTAAGAACACGATTCATATTGATTAAGAAATTACTCCCTCATTTCCCTTTATGATATTTACATATTTTTAATAATTTTAATTAAAAATAATAAATAAATAATTGCGAGAAACTGATAAGATAATACTAGATGAAAAACTTCATTTGCTTCAAAAATATGCAAATTCGAAATAACAGTTGACTTGTTTCAAGCCCTGCTTTGCCCATCTCTGACACTGGGGTTTTTCTTATTTTTTTTTCTCTCCATCCTTTTCTCTCTTGGCTACCGTGGTTTTTTTTGCTTTGCTTCTCGCCTTTATTTTTTCATTTTCGTCGGTAACTTTACGTTTTATATTTCAAACCACTTTTGTTTCTTCTCAGTCAGGTACGGCAATTCTTGAAAATGGGCGCTTGCTTTTGAGCGCTTTCAACTTCTTTAAACTCTACTTAAAACTACTATTTCTTTAAAATATTCATTTTGTAAGTAAATCGAAAATATTGCCACTCAAAAGATATGTAAAAATAGTAAACATAGAAATATTCCCACACCTGTCAAATTATATTAACTTTAATTCTCTCAACTTCCTTTAACTCTATTGAAAACTGCTAATTCTTTAAAATATTAATTTTGTAAGTAACTCGAAAACATTGCCACTCAAAATATATGCAAAAATAGTAAACATAGAAATATTCCCACACCAGTCAAATTATATTAACTTTATTTCTCTCAACTTCCTTTAACTCTACTGAAAACTACTAATCCTTTAAAATATTAATTTTGTAAGTAAATCGAAAATATTGCCACTCAAAATGTATGTAAAATTAGTAAACATGGAAATATTCCCACACCTGTCAATTTATATTAACTTTAATTCTCTCAACTTCTTTTAACTCTACTTAAAACTACTATTTCTTTAAAATATTATTTTTGTAAGTAAATCGAAAATATTGCCACTCAAAATATATGTAAAAATAGTAAACATAGAAATATTCCCACATCTGTCAAATTATATTAACTTTATTTCTCTCAACTTCCTTTAACTCTACTGAAAACTACTAATCCTTTAAAATATTAATTTTGTAAGTAAATCGAAAATATTGCCACTCAAAATGTATGTAAAATTAGTAAACATGGAAATATTCCCACACCTGTCAATTTATATTAACTTTAATTCTCTCAACTTCTTTTAACTCTACTTAAAACTACTATTTCTTTAAAATATTATTTTTGTAAGTAAATCGAAAATATTGCCACTCAAAATATATGTAAAAATAGTAAACATAGAAATATTCCCACACCTGTCAAATTATATTAACTTTAATTCTCTCAACTTCTTTTAACTTTACTTGAAACTACTATTCCTTTAAAGTATTAAATTTGTAAGTAAATTTGGGGTAACTTAAATTGCATAAATAATGCACTTTTCTTTTTCTTCTTTTTAAAAGTCTTTTTCTGTTGTTTTGACACTTGAGAACTTCAGGCTCTTTCTTAAGTCATAATGAAAAGTTATTCTCATATTTTCCTCTTTGCTTACAGCAAAAGAAAAAAAATAAATAAATAAAATCTTTCTCAAGTTTCCCTTGCTTTTCTTACGTCTCTTCTTTTTTAGTTCCCTAGTGCCAAAGTGGCTTACACTAATACTTTGAAAATTGTATGCTTTGAAAATTGAAATCTTCGTGTTTCAACAGAAGGTAATGTTTTCTTTTGAAAGCTTGCATTTCATTGAGGTTTCTGGTTTTCTTTTTAATAAATTTTAGGATTTCAAATGCACTCAGTTAAAAATTAAAAAAAAAAGATGTAATCCTATATAAAAAATATTCTATAAAAGTGATTTCCTATATTATGCAAGTACAAAACATTTCTCATTCTACTCAAGTTTGAAACATCATTGTCGAATGCACTTCTTTTGCCTGTAGCTCCACAATCAATTTTATTCAAAAATATTACTGTTAGAATTTTTATTCTAAAATTACGGTCAAATAAATGGAAGCGGTCCATCCGCTTTAAGGTAAAGATAAAATTTTCGGTAAAGATAATTTTTTACCTTTACGATTTTGAAACCATTTAGAGCTTATATAGTTTTAAAAAAAATCCATAGATATAAAACTGTATGGTTTTTTTAACCAACTACATTTAGCATGTTTTTAAAAACCGTAAACAATAAATTATACGTGAAAATATGGAGCTAGACTTTTCGGTAGATCATAGGCATTGGTGTGTGTTTGAGTTGTGTTTTTTTTCAAATGAACTGTGAAAAGTGGGTAGTTTGTTTAGCTGCTTGTTTCACCTATCAAAGAGATGGGAATCACTAGATTTTTTTTATGTTGAGCAGTTTCATGGTGCTGTCAACTATGCGTGGATGAGAGTATCATATTCTAATAGCTCTGGGTAGCAAATTGTCGAGTTCAGGGCGATAGAAATTCTTTATGAGTTGAAGAGAATGGAGCAAATATTGTGGGTAAATGCTGGGATGCGAACCCTCGTTCTGTCGGTCATGAGATAGACAGATCAGCCTGCTCGGCAATAATATGCAAGGAACTAAGGCTGAAAAGAACTAAGTGGCTTCATCAATGGGCCCAGTTGATGCCATAAAATTCTGGTTCTTTAACCATATTATGTGAAAGCAACTAAAGCTTTTTCTCACTGTTAACAGTTTGAATACCATCTTATTTATGATTATGTGACTGTTTGTTTGAATATGGTAAAATAACAAATAAAATGTTATTTAACCTTTTTCCCGAGAAATTTCTAACAGTGTATTTCGTAGTTAAAACATGGTTTTAATGCAAAGGAAATATTTAATTTTAGGAATCATAGAAATCTTGAGAGATTTTTTTTTGCTATCCAATACATAGTGGTTGCTATAAATCACTTCTAACTGGCAGCTATCATGAAGCATTGCTATATTTTCAGCGATTATTTTTTTTAATTGTCTCTGGTTAGAAAAATAATATTAAAACATTATACTGCATTTGCTAATATTAATAATTAAAAAATACTATGAAACGCAAAAGTTTAACCAAACAATAAGAATCTCTTTTCTAGTGTTGAGTTTAAGTAGATTTTGGATGTTTTTAGAAAAAAAAAAGTCAAATAAAGTCAATTTAATCATCAAAAATATTTGAGTGACTGCTTTTGTTGAATTTGATAGCTGTCTTTTTTTGTGTGATTGAATTCCAGTAATACTTAAATTGCAGTAATTAATTTTGAAAATAAAAAAAGTATGTTTCTTAATTAAAAAAAATTAAATAAATGCCTTTCAAAAAAATTTTCATAAATATTTTTAGTTTTCCTATTCAGTTTGATTTTAAGCATTTATAAAATTTAAAATAAACCCTCATGAAAATGGGTAAAAATAGGTAGGAAAGCAAAGCAGGACATACATACATTACTCGCAATTTAATAAATGTGTGGATGAGGATGAAATACTTTGGACTAAAAATATAATTTTTTGAATTAAATTTATACAGCGAGTTAAATTTTAGCTCTTTCTAGCGAGTGTAAATTTTTTTTTATGAATTCAGATATAATTAGATCATTAGAATAAATGATAATTAGATCTGTTAAAGTTCTGTTTGTCAGGTTCCTGAATTTTTTGTTTTTAAAAAATGTGTCATTTGTTTGTTTATTTTAATGATGGGTTTTCCTGACAGACATGATATATGTGACTTTTATTTACTTACGCATTTAATTTAGTTGTCAAAGTTGTTTAGTTGTACCTTTTAATTTAGTTGTCAAAATCAAGCCAGAATACTGTGTATCTCAGAAACCTTTCCTTAAAGAGTGAAGGACAGTACACTTGTCAAGTATCAGCGGATGAACCTTATTTCGGTTGTGTACAAGTTCACAGAGATGTCGTCGTGTATAGTAAGTTGCACTGTATAAAATACCATTACTGAAAACAATTTTTTTTTGCTCGCAAGGAACCTTAAAGATTAAACAAGAATATTTTTTTAGTTTATTAATTTTTTATCATTATTTTTGTTTAAATTTGAACTTACTATTCAACAAGAAAATGAGGCATCATTTTCATTTCTCTAACGATCGATTTGGCTAAATTTTGATTTTCCAATTCCAGTACTTCTGATACGAAATCCACAAAACTGAATTGAGCATCATTAATTAAAATATTTCAAGAAAATTGGTAATCTTTGGATGATTTTTAAAAATTATTTTCTTAATAAAATGAATGTATTATAAATATTAATATAATTTATAAGTTGTAGAAAAACTATAATTGCATTTTATGTAAATGAATCCAGTTATAGAACAATTTATTGCGTGCTGAGTGATATTATGACTATTACAATATTTTTGGCAGCTGTAATATTTTGAAGCTTTTGTGAACTTGTATAACTTATAATCACTAAATTGAAAAATGAAAAGATATAAAATTAAAATATCACTTATGTTATGAAATAACAACAACTCTAAATTGCACTTTCTAAAACGGCACTTTCTAAATAAAACGTAAAATATTATAATAACTGTAATTAAATATCATAAAAATTATAACCAATGCTTTTTTTTAAATTTAGTAGTTATAATCACCAACATTTCAGATATGATATTTTTTGTGCAACTTAGAACCAGTGCCGGCTATTTGGGTGCATCATCCGTAAAATCCGTTTTTCCTTAAAATCCAATTTCACCGTAAAATATTATACCATAATTTTTACACTCATATTTAATGCGAGAAACTCTTGATGTTAATGTTATTATTATTTAGAAAATCACGGTATATCAGACTTTTTTGCTCCGTAACATGTTTCTGTAAAAATTCATTTTACCGTGAAAATTACTAGCACCCTGAGAGCTACTTTTTACCTTAATTTGATCTGGAATTTTTTACAGTGTGTGCAATATCGAGTTGTCTCCTATGGCAGTGTTTCCCAAACTTTTGAGTACCCTTTCTAAATTTTTCGTAACGCCGTGTACCATTAATTAAAAAATGATGTATTTTTTACTATAAAAAAACTGCACTAAATTTAAAAACCACAACTGGATGTTGTCACTACTAATTATTAACTGTTAACTCTGCAAAAAATAGCCTATAGAAAAATACGTAATAGTAAATTTTCACGGCCAACTTTGTTTTTAAATAAAATTTTCTTGAAATTTTCGTTAGTTGCAAGATATTTCGCATAAGAACGCGTACTGAAACTGTTCCCTTACCCCTGGGGGTACACTTACCACACTTTGGGAAACACTGTTCTATGTTCTGAGTGGCATTTTGTAACCTACTAAGCCATCTTGAATGCTATAATCCATATAGTTGATTCTCAATAATTTTATATTTTGACAAAATAATCATTAATTACGATACATAAATTTTTTTGTGATGAGCAAACTCAATAAATTTAACAAAAAGTTTCCTGTTGTTGTGTTGTTGTTGCACGCCCCCCATTGGCCAGCAGTGCTGGACCAGGTCCATGACGTTATACACCCTCAAAAAATCCAACACCGTCCATGGATCATCTGATAAATCCTGTTTGGTGAGCCCCAGGCACGTGAGGATAAAAGTTTTCTTGTTGTTATGTGGGGATTAATTGCATAAGAGTTTTCTAAAGGTAGCAGAGCCAACTTTTTTCAAAGGGCTTGTAGTAAATTGGTAGCTTTTCCTTTTTTGAGAATTGTTAAAATTCTTAAATTTACTCATGCATGATAAAAGCTATGAAATTAACGTCAGCATATTATTTAAATTATTTCACGATATGACAGACTGCGACTAGTTGAAAAGAAAATCCAGAGTTGCCAACACTTCCGATTTCACCAAAAGAAGTGAAAGTTGGGCTCGACATTTAATTCTTTTAAACAACTTTTATGCAATAAAAAGAATTTTGGTGTTACATTTTACTATAGATAATTAAATACATATTAAAGATTTATAGTCTAAGAATAATGTGTTTAAATGATAAAGTGATCTGCTTATCATAGTTGTCATATAGCAATGTACTTTTTCTTGCGTAAGATTTAACAAGGTTAATATATATTAGTGTTACAGTTCTGTAAAATTTTTCAGGAATTAGAATTCTTTTGTTAAACATTTTTCAATTTGAATTAATAAAGTCGTGTGCTTTTAGTACCACCAGAATCGTCTCCCAGAATATCAGGGGAAGTGACAGATTTCGGTGACAATCTTACATTGCATTGCTCATCAGCAAAATCAAAACCAGCTGCAAATCTTAGTTGGTACGTCAATGACGTTTTAGTAAGTACTTTTTTTTAAACATTCTAATGATATATTTTTTCGTCCCCACTATAGTCCAAACGATACTGCAGTCCTTATAACATAAAAAGGACTATAGCCTCCCTATGGTCAGTCCTCTTTATGTATCTTAAAAAGAACATGATTTTGTCATACTATTTTCATGTGCGAATAAATAGTATCTAAATTATTTAAGGGTGTAAATTTTAAACAAGCTAATTAAATGATGCAGAAAATATTTATTTTAAGAAATTAGATACAAAAAGCTCTAAAACGATGATTTTCGACGAATTCAGATTTGGGACCATTAAAACATGAGGAAGAGAGTAGAAAGTGTGGTACCGATAGCGGTAACATTTAAAAATTTCTAATGTTAGTTTCTTATCATTTGGCAATATCTCTGGTCCAATTTAACAACATTAAAAATATTTTTCATCTTTTTATAAATCTCGGTTATCCAAAAATAATTTCATACCAAAATTTTTTGTCTTGCTATTTATTTTGATATGAGATATGTATGCGTTTTAATATGACTTATTTTAATACGTAAATTGTAGCTAATGGAATCTGAAATTTAAAAACAATCGGATTCAATCATTTTATCGATCCTTAAATTGATATTTTAAAAATCATGCCTTTATCTTTTCGGTGACGCTCACTTTAATAGCAACAAGGACATTATGAGCAACTATTAAATTTACTCTGTCCTCAAGTCTAATTAGAATAGTTTTTATAAACTTTTTTTTATTAACAAACTCCTGCATTAATCTACTTCCAGTAGAAATTCTAAAATGCTTATATCTTAAAATTTTTGAAAAAAAAGGGTGGAAAATTTACTTTTTCTGCATTATATATTGAAGATATAGATATCGTAGCTCATTACTTATTATATGATACGTAACTCATTACTCATTACTCATATACACTCATTAAATTAACTTTAATACGTATATTGGTAACTTTTTAGTATTTAAATTCTAGTATGTACAAATCCAACTCTTTTGACCCGACTCTTTAAATTTTATTCTTGTCGCTTATGTGTATATTATTTTCGTAACCTTCGGAATATACTTTTTCTGTATCTAATATTAAGGATATAGATATCATAGCTAATTATACACCCACTAACATAATTTCTATACGTACATTGGTAGTATTTAGAATTTAAATTTCAGCTTGTACAAATCCAACTCTTCTGATCCGACTCTTTAAATTTAATTCATGTTGTTTATGTATATTTTATTTTCTTAGCCTTTTTTTAATAATTTTTATTTAGTTTTGTAGTCTTTGGCAGGAACTTACTGATAAAAGATTGGTTCGTTTAATTGTGATTTGTAAGCTGCTCGTTTAGTTTATTTGTGATTGACCAGCTGATTCAATATTTGCTGAACTACTGTAGCTGGGTTTGAGTTCATAGCCATGTTTCAAGTACAATTATTAAGAAAATATTTCACGGGAATATAAAAATTTAGACTTACTTGAAATATTTTTTTTAGTAACTATTTGACCGATTTCTAGCAAAATTGTTGTTGAAACGTTCAGTTTTGATATTTAGTTTAACTAAAGAAATTGGTTAAAGATTTGGTGTTCTTTTTTCCCATGTCTGACAATAATAGCTTCTCGGAAACTGTTTGACAGGTTTCTTTCCAATGAAAAAAATGAAAAGAAATGCTATAAGTAACTTTGTTTTTGTAACTAAGGAAATGGGTTGAAAGTTTTAATCTTTTATATGACAGGACATTTATATTTAATTCTCCCATATAATATGGAGTATAAAACTATTTTTCATTAATGCAACTAGTGCTTCTTTATTATTTAGATTCGAAAGGGCTTTAAATAAAAAGAAATAAAAACTTTTTTTTAAAATTTTTAAAGTCTAGAGTAGGATTACCATTTAAATTGAAATTCAGATATATCAACAATTGCATTAAAAAAAACTTAATGTTTCTCAACATTTTTCTTTTCGATTGGAGAGAAAACGTGTTTAATTCCTTTAAAAATGCTTAATGTATTTGAATACTTTTCTCTGAAGTGATATATATTTCCTAAAGATTTTTAAAACAACACGATACAAATCCTTACTTTAGTTATTATATTTTTTTCTTTAAAATATTTCATTCTTCTAAAGTAAAACTTCATAACCATTCAAAAGGAATACTTTTATTTCTTAAAAAAAGAAAATGACCTTCTTAATTATCTTATAGCAGCAGTTAAATTGCTATTTTTAATTAAAGGTCGGTCAAATATGTTGAGGTACGAATTGTTTATTCATTTTCATTGTTGTAGCGGCATGTTTTTGAAATTGTTTTGTAGAAAAACAAAAACTATTTTTCTGCATTTAAAACTGTTTTGGAAGGTCTTTATATCTAAAGCTATAATTATCTTTTCCGAAGTTTTTGTTACCGCAAAATTAAATGTAAACATAGAAGAAGATTGAAAGTCTGAAACGCCTTAGTAATAGTTTTCGATTTTTATAACGGCTAAAATTTTTATGAAAGATAATTTGTTACTATTTACTGCATATGTATTTATATGAAATTATTTTTAATAAATACTTTCATTCTTAATAACAATTTACTGAAAATGCAGTAGTTTAATTATGGTAACAAGAAACGACATCAGAGTTAAAATTGTAGGCGTACGCTTTTCAAACGTGACTCTTAATAATACTTCCCATATTTTCGTTTTGACAAATAACTGATTTATAGTTTTGATTTTTTGCCTTATTATGCCTTAGTAATAGTTTTCGATTTTTACAACGGCTAAAATTTTTATGAAAGATAATTTGTTACTATTTACTGCATATGTATTTACATGAAATTATTTTTAATAAATACTTTCATTCTTAATAACAATTTACTGAAAATGCAGTAATTTAATTATGGTAACAAGAAACGACATCAGAGTTAAAATTGTTGGCGTACGCTTTTCAATCGTGACTTTTAATAATACTTCCCATATTTCCCTTTTGACAAATAACTGATTTATAGTTTTGATTTTTTGCCTTATTATGCCTTAGTAATAGTTTTCGATTTTTACAACTGCTTAAATTTTTATGAAAGATAATTTGTTACTATTTATTGCATATGTATTTATATGATATTATTTTTAATAAATACTTTCATTCTTAATAACAATTTACTGAAAATGCAGTAGTTTAATTATGGTAACAAGAAACGACATCAGAGTTAAAATTGTAGGCGTACACTTTTCAAACGTGACTTTTAATAATACTTCCCATATTTTCGTTTTGACAAATAACTGATTTATAGTTTTGATCTTTTGCAAAGAAAATTTTCTTTTCTGATTCATCCGTTTACCACTGATGATGTTTTACGTCAGCACTGCGGTTGATGCGAGCTGGGTGCGGAGTTCGTATCAACCAGTCTTCGCTGGGTTTCGAACCCAGTTTATCTTATTGGGAGGGCGAACGCTTTTTCCCTAAGAAGCATACACCAGGAAACGACTTCTTCAAAAAAGAATAAAATTTTGTGAAATTTGAGTATTCATTTTTTTATTGTGTGAAATTCAACATACGAGGATGAACTAAGTGGTAAAGGAGATAACAAACTGATAAGAAAAGGATTTGTCAAACTAAGTTTTTGATCTACCAAACGAAGTATCAAGAAATATGTCAAACTAAGTTTAAAATATAGATGATAAAACCTTTTCCTTCGTGTAATGATGATTGAATTTTAAAAATTCATTTATATTTGTACGCATCGCATTTGTCTTAGTACATTATCGGACAAAAATAAGCAATTTTTCAGGAGAAATTAAATAATAAAAAAAAGAGTGATATAATCTATGGTTTTCTTAAACTTATATATAAATGTCTCTAATAGTATCTTAAAAAAGATTATTATCAATTTTAATTTGTTTTTGTCCTCTGTTATTTTAAATTGGGTTTTAATGTATTTAAAACAATCAACGATCCGCTTAATTTGAGCATAATATTCTGTTTAATTAAATTATTGAGAAATAAATTTTGTCAGATAGTATGATAATTGTTTTTTAAATTTTCTGTCATTTGTTATTTTAAGCATCTTTTATCATTTAATTATTAAATAAAAGCAATCAGTTTTCTGTGTATAATCTGTACTTTAAATAGCTATAGAATATAGGGCAAGCAAATTTATTTGTAAAAGAACATGCTTATAATCTCCAAAATTATTTGCAGTTTATAATCTAAATTTAACGAGTAATTTGAATATTGAACACGTATGTTTTTCTTTCATAAGAAATGTTATGTTTAATATTAAATACGTAATTTATGGTAAAATAAAGAAAATATTTTGAGAGGCAAACAACTGTTTTTACCCATTTAAAATGTATATTATTTAACATTTTTCTTAATAAAAAATTTCATTTTTTAAATTTAAATACCATTACTTTTACATCAAAAAGTTTTGTCATACTGTTTAAGGAAAAAATCCCATTATAAAAAGTAGCAAATATTGTGGAAAAAGAGAAATGGTTCTTACTTTAGAGCAATTAAGTGTCTTTTTTTAGCGATTCCGTTTATTTTCCGTAATTAGTAGAATTTGAAGATCTATTAAAATGATTTTTCCAAAAATGTTATCGGAAAAAAGCGTTTTAAAGAAATACACATTAACTTTCCAGTAGAAAAATTCTAATAAAAATGCACATTATTATAAAGAAATAAACTAATGCAAACATCAAGTTTCCTTTATTTAAATACCATTTTGCGTTTGTAATTAAGTAGTTTTCAAAATTTTAAATTAAGCTAAATCATATATTAAGCAGTTTTACAAAAGTTAAAAATAAAAGATATGCCATTTATAATTTGCTATTGGTAATTTTTACAGAAAACATTCACCTCTATTTCTGAAAAATTATTGAAACTTCACCCTGTTATGTCTTAAAAATATCAATATTTCAAAATTATATATTTTAGTATTTCCAGTATGCATAAAGATTTGAAAATAATAATAACTAAATTCAGTGTTGTTGTAATGCTTAAATGTGAGTTAAAGAAAATAATTGTTAAAACAAATTAAATATAAATTTAGTTTAAAAAAAAATTAATTAAAGAATGTCCAGATCTTAGCCCTATTCTAAAAATTTATGCATAATTTAGTATTTTTTCTTTATAGTGTTATTATTTATTTTATAATAAGATGTCTTAGTTTTTTTTAATAAAAACAATCTTATTTAAAGCAAAACTAGAAATTTAATGTTTCAGTAGTTTTAAAAAATTTTTTTTATAGAAAAATTTTTTTTTTAGCGAAACGTGCTTAAAATATCTCGATAACATGATATTTTTTAAAAAGACGACTCGTTATTATTATGTTCCCCAATAATTGTAGATTTTAAAATTAACAATGTTTGTTATAAGAGGGTAATACGTTTTTTTTTTAAAAAGTCGGTTTCTTAATGATGAATAATTGCCTTAAAATATAAAGTAGAATTATTATGTGGATATTATAAATATGAATTAAAGTACAGTTTTTTAACCCATTTTAGAAATTTTTATAAAATGTGTAATTATTTTCATTAAAATATGCTTAAATTACATTAATTTAGACTAAAAAAAGTTTCGTTTATGAAAAATATCTTATTTAAGAATTAAATTGATGCGTATATACATCATTGGGAAAATCAATGGATAAACCATTTAGATAAACACTAATTTTTTATGAAATTTGTTTAATTTTTATTTTATTTACTGAATCTGCAACTTTAATCCATCTTAAAGCATATGATTAATTTCAGAGAAATAATTATACATTTTTAAAAAGTATAATTTGTCTACAATTGTCTCAAGTTAAGAAAATAAAGTAGTTTAAAAATTTCTAAAAAGAAAGTGCTTACTCTAATTGAATTACTAATATTTTATAGATATCTTCAAAACCCTTGACAATAGCAGAAAAATAAAATTAGTGAAAAATATGCGACATAATGTTAGCTTAAAATATTTACACAAATGGTGCGTTTTTGTACCTTTTACCGAAAATGGGAAAAACAAAAAGTTCATCTTGATAAATCAGCTCTCAGCGGTAACATAAACATGTTTGTTTAAATAAAAATGTTTGAACTTTGGGACTAGAAAAACAAATTCTTTTCATGCAGTGATTATTTTTTTAAAATACCGGAAATTATAAACCTTCACAAATAAGCTAACAAAATATTAACGAAAAATGTTATTCGAAGTTATTTTCATTAAATTTACATACTTCCTTTCAAAACGCGTAAATTTTTTATACAAATTTACTTGAATTGTATGAAAATTACTCTGATTGCTTATGTTTTAATGCGAGTTTTGAGAGAAGGCGATCAATTCTATTGCAGTTTTGAGTTAAATATATTATATATATATATATATATATATATACAGGAGTGTGTTATTAAATGCATATCATCAGANTATATATATATATACATATATATATATATATATATTTGATTTTTTATTGAAAAAGTTTTTTTTTCGAAAATGCATTTCGAAATAGTCTTAAAAATCATCAATTTGTTGATGGAAATTACCCATATATTTCTTTTAAACTGAATAATTATTGTTTTTCCATTAATTTCGGAGATTCCTCTTACAAGATATGCTTAGTTTGTTACAAAGAGGCAAAATATCATACACTATATCTGCATAATCCCCAAAGGCTTCATATCAGTCAGACGGCATTAAATATTACCCTTTCTTTTTCAGATGGATTCAGGAACAATCCGTGGAACTCAAGAAGTCATCCGCCACCCGGATCAGCTGGAGTCTTCATCATCTTACATCAATATCCCTCTCACATCTCGCCATCTTCCCCCGGGGGATATTCGACTCACATGTACCGCGTCCATTGCGGATGTCGTCACTTCCGTCAGTGAGGAACTACTCATCAGTCGACCTTTGCCAGATCGTGTACTGGAATTGAAAAACTCCAGTGAAAAATCATTTGTGAAGTTCACATTCACTTTTTATCAGTGTTTGTTGTTTGGATTTTTGTACTTTATCATGTAGATAATTGACGTTTTTTCTCTTTGTGGGTTTTGTGCTCAAATAAATTGTTAATCTCGTTGGTTGATTATTTTCTATATCTTTTTCGCTTTAAAATGAATGGCAATTTATTTTTTAATTTATTAAGTTTGTCGTCACCAAATGTTAGAGGAGGAACAATATTTTCGATGAGAAGTTTCTTATTATTACCATTTTCAACTTTGCGCAATTTGAAATTTGTAGCAGTAAAAGTTTTTTTCTTCCTTTAGCTGCTATTTACATTAATTGTTTTCCAAAAAAAAGAAAAATACTATATTTTTTCACCTTAATTCAAATTATTATTTTATTAAAGAAGTAAGGTATATCAACACATATAACATAAAAATATCAACTCATATAACTACATAAAAAGCAGACTAGAGCATTCCCACAACAGCCCATTGTGGGCAGGTTAAGCTCCACAGTTTCGTGACCAATGGCATTGCTCGGAAGCAGTCTTTTCTTCCCAGAGCAGCTGATACCTATCGAATTTTGAAGCAGGGAGGGCTTCTCTAGGTTAAACCCCCTTGGGGGATCGAACCCCTGTTCTTCACAGTGACAGTTCAGTGCCTTAACAATTGAGCCGTCGCGGATCAAGTAAAAAATAATCTTAATATATTTTATTGGTATAAGTGTAGATGCTTCTTAATTTTGTCACATAGGTAAATAAAATAGTTTTAAAAAAACACAAGAACGCCGTTTTTAAAGATCTCATGTTAATTTATTTCTTTTACATTGATAAAAATTGCTCGGAAAGCCGTAATTGAATCTACATTTAAAAGCTATTCTTTTAGAACATAAAGACATTAGATTTTTTCAGAAAATTGAAACTAAAATAAATCGCTTTCTAACACAATTTATTTCTAAAATTGTAAATCTAGATTATGTTCAATAATGAAGTTTTTAGGTATAATATTAGTTTTTGAATTATCTAAAGAAAATGCTTTATTTTAAAATTAATGAATAATTTGAAAGATGAAAAAATCTATTTTAAAATGTATTTTAAGTAAATTAGGTTAAAGTTAAATAGAAAAAATTAATCTTGCAAACTTATGCAGGTTAAAGGAAAACCACAGCTTTTCTGTAATAGGGAATAAATTGCTTTCCTAATTGGACTTGCTTTTAGTTATCTACTATTTAAATTATAATCATTTTTCCTTTTCAGTTACTTAGGAAAAAATTTGTTTTTTTTCCTCTAATTATTTTTTCAATTAGAAGGAGACCCTATATTATTTTCATAGTTAGTAAGAACATTTTTTTAACTAAATGAAAAGAGAATTCTGAAAGTAAGAACTTTGAAACATTTTTTAGGAAAGCATTTAGTTAAGTAAATTAGGTTTAGTTGAAGATGATTTTAGTTACCATATTGCTTTCATTAATTAAAAGTTTAACTATTTTTAAAGTAAAGTAATTAACAGCAAACTAAGTTAAAACTTTTTTTAGAAACTATGTTTCTGAATACTTTTTTTCTAAGTATTTTGAAAGTTATACTCAATTGCATTTTTCGATTAAAAAAAAGTGTATCATAGTAAATATTTTTCAAACAATATCTACTAATATTAGCATTTATTTCGCAATATTTTATATTTTTCTTTAGATTTTGCTAGTTTCAATAATTGTTTTTATTCTTTTATTAATTTTTTAACGTATTTTTAAGATTAATGATTATTTTTTAATTGTGTTTTTAAGCTCATTGAATTCATTATTCAACAACGTGAAGAAATTCTTTTCATTCTTTCTTTTCAATATAAATTATTTCGAGAAATTCGTTTTTTAGTGTTTATTAATATTTTTTATTTTAACATGATTAATATACTAGTTTTAATTTTTATGCGTAATCTTAAAAGATTCTAAGATAGTTCAAAAACTAATATTATACCTAAAAACTTCATTATTGAACATAATCTTGATTTACAGTTTTAGAAATAAATTGTGTTAGAAAGCGATTTATTTTAGTTTCAATTCGCTTGAATATAGTCCTATTTGCTTATTTATAAAACCAGAAGCCTACACTTTATTTATTCTTTCAAAATAATAATCTTAAATAGATAAATGCTAGTGTTAAACAATTTTGAAATTGAATGAATTATGAAACCACTAAGACAACTTTTGAAAGTGAACATTTGAACGATTTTCCGATTCTAATTGTAATTCCGAAAGAAAATTTAAAATAATCGCGCAAATTGAGAAATCGAGAAATGATTTTGAAACTATTTCTTTCCTTTAATATAGCTTACTGAGTGTTTGTATTAAAAAGTTCAGTTTTCATTATTTTTAAATGTTTAATTAAACCTCAAACTTCTTCGGTTAGATAATAAAATATCTTTATAAAAATACAAAAGCATAGCTTTTATATTATTAGATAAAAAGAAATTATTTAAAAATTTTATATTTTGAGTCATTGCCTCGAATTTCCATTATTACAACGAATATTCACATTTCCTTGTATAAGTAGAATTAGCATTACTGACGAAAAACAAGATGCATGATATCAAAACCTTTTCAAGACCTAAACTTCTAGAATCTCAAAATAAATTTTTTTAATCCCCACTTCATCAAGTTTCCCATTCAACTGAGAAAATGTTAAGTTTTGTAACTTTAAATTTCGAATGGATATTCTTTTTTTTAATACTTGTTCCCTAAACTGTGGGACAAAGTTTTTCTTTAAACAAATGTAAAATTTATGCTGAAACTTGAAATTACTAGAAATGACAGGCCACATTTTAAAAAGTTTGTGAATAACTTTGCATAACCTCAAACTATATTATTCGTACATTCAGTATATACCTTAAATTCTATTACAACGTTAGAATTTTCATTTTAAAATGCAGTAAAATAACCGGCAGATGTGTCTCCATCCAATTAACCGTAAAGTTAGCGGCAAAGAACCTTTTTATACCTTTACTTTTTAGAAACCGTTTGCAGCTATTATGGTTAAGAAACCATGAATACAAAAGGTTTTTAACCATTTACAACTAGCATGGTTTTAAATTTGTAAAAATGATATTTAACTGGAGTTAGGTAGGCTAAATTAGGTAATAGACATACAAAACAAATGAAATAAAACAAAANGATACTTTTTTCTGAAATTTCTGCTGCTTTTTAGCGCGTTTTTTTCAAAGAAGTTTTTTCTTTTTGATCTTAATTATTTGTGTTTTCTTTCAGTATTAGGTAATAGACACTGCAGTAAGGTTATGGTTGAGTTATTTTTGTCAAATGAACCATGGGATGTGGTTTAATTAGTTTATCAGGCAGTTTCAACAATCGCAAGAGATGGGAAATATTCGAATTTTTGTGTGAAGCAGTTTAATGGTGCTATTCTTTATGCCTTAATGAAAGTATCGTATTCTAATAGTTCAGGGGTGCAAATTGAGGAGTGCAGGAAACTCTTCATGTGTTGAAAGAAATGGAAGAAGTGTGGCGTCAACGCTGGAATTCGAACCTCTGTTCCGTCGGTCATGGGATTGACAGACTAGCCAACTCGGCTATAATACATACCCAGCTGCAAAGAACTAAGTGGCTTAGTAAGGTGGGTCTGATAGGTGCGGTAAAATTCTGGTTATTTAACCCCTCTAGATAAATGTAGTTAATAAATGGTTTTTCTCGCAGTTAATTGTTTGAATATCATCTTATTTATGGCTATTTGACAGCTTTGTTTGAATATAGCGAAATAAAAATTAAGTAAATTATTATTTAAACATTTTTTCCGTATGTGTATCCATAAAATATCCATTTTTTGAGAATGCATAAGAAATTAATTTTTTGTGTATCTGTAAAATAAACTTTAATCATAAAGAAAAATATATATAGGTTTGAAACTTCTCCCATCGCAAATATTTTGAAATTGAAGTTGTGACTAAATTGTATACTAATTCTTAATCTTTTTTTAGTCAACTTGAAAACAATGAAACGATATTTACATAATTTAATACTGATATAACATTAATTTATTTTCTTTTATCCTACAAATGGTAAAAAAATTAAACTATTATCAGATTAACAAGTGACTCTTCAATTTTTTTAAAAATCCATCATACTTTATAAATCCCTGATTATTAAATAAGAGAATGAAATTTTAAAAGTATCTAATTATATTTGAAATCGTTTTGCTATGCATACAAAGAGAAAACGTTTAAAAGTAAAACTAAAAAATCTTTTCAATTAGAAAAAGAAAAATGTTATTAGACAGTTCTTCTTTTATAAATTTTTTTGTCTGATTATAAAAAAGAGGTTATCGAATTGGAGCTGCTTTCCAAATGCAAAATATATTATTTTTAAGACATTTTAAATTAAAAAAAGGGAAACCAGGCGTAAAGATATCCAGATGACTGCATTTTGTGATGCCTAGATAATTTCCTTTTTTTGTGGTATTAAAAAGAACAATTTTCAAACCTTCCAAAATCTATAATTCCAAGGAGGATATTTAGGTCAAATAAATGGTTTAAATTAACAAAACATTAAAAAAGAATAAGTTGTAAAAAGTATTGGGAAAAAATATAAAGTTTTAATAACGAAGAAAATTGCTTAAGAAAAATTATAATCTGACTAGAATATCTTCTGAAATAAATAATCTTCCAAAGAGCATTCTTTTTGATGGAAAAACTTTATTAGTTACTAATATTAAGGTGCAAACATCCTATTAAAATTACTTAAATATCTTGCTAGCATTGATAATCGCTTTAGCTCTAACCACATATTTTGATAACTGTATTGAGCAAAACCCGAAGCGCTTATAGATTTAAATAAAAAAAAATCGGTAGAATCGTCCATCATCAAAAATTTTATGAATTATCCATTGTCGCTCATCATTTTAATCTTGACCATAAATTTATTATTTTTTTCTTCAATGGCGGGCACATGGGATGTATTGTCCCATTGGCCTTATATGAAAGGACTGTTATTCTCTTCTCGTTACCTAGTGGGCACCTGTGGCGAAGCCACTGCGGTGGAGCAGCGTCGCCCACGTCACACAACCACAAACCCGTTTATAGGGCGGGTCACATTCACACAATCACACACACAGAGGAGGAAGGACATAGAACACAGAGAGAGAGAACGAAACATCCATGCCCTGAGCGGGATTTGAACCCGCAACCATCGGCTCCGCAGTCAGGCACGCTAACCACTCCACCACCTGGTCGGCTGACCATAAATTTAATAACGCAAAAATCCCCTCCAATTCAGAGACACTAGTTCATTTTCATGCTCTGGGATTTTGTTTTTCATTCATATGAATGCTGTTTCTTTAGTTCAACAGTCCCCAAGAGGTATTCCAGGAAAAATTTGGATTCCTTGTAAGAGTTACAGGCGTTCTGAATGTTGCTACTTTTATTAGCCAACTAGCTGAATGCCCGGTTGTCAATATATCAGTGCTGAACAACACTATAAAATCATGCAAAAAACTGAAAGACATGAACCGACAAAATTAATTAAGCAAAAATAATTCCCTTTTCTCAGGAAAAAATTATTAATATCTCTTCATCTCCCAGTGGCTTTACGTTCTTGAATTAAGTAAAATACGTTTATAGTTTTTCATTCCACCAAAATAAAGATTTATTGTATTCTGCATCTTTCGGCGTAATGCTGTTGCTGAAAGTCAAGTCATGATAGTCAAAATTTACATCAATCAAGCAATTTTTTCCGGTATTTATTCCCTTCTAGGAGCAGTACAAATTTCTTTTAACTATATCTCTATCAAAACTGCACAGTATTGGTGCCGTTTCAATAGGTACCAAAATTAATGAAACACTTTGCACTTATATTAGTAAGTTAGATATCTGTTAAAACTGCACTGTGGGTGTGTGAGTGTGTGGGTGTGTGTTCGTGTGTATTATGTATATCATACATTTTCACAAAGATGTGTAATATTTTAAGATCATCTTATAAACTTGCAATGTTTTTTCTAAATAAGAGATGGCAACACTTTTTGGGGGGAGGGAAGAAACAGCAACTATTAAATAAATTCAGCTTAACGCAATCTAACCGACTTTCAATCTTCTTTCCTTTCGTAAAACTCTCTTAACTTTCCAACTATACGTATAATTGGCTTAAATTTTGCTGATATCTGAAATACTGATTCTTTTCTAAAAAGCTTCGAAATCACTCACATTTCCTGCAAGCATCTCGAACATTCTTTTTCTTTAGGTTAAGAGATCCTTTTATTTTTTTTCTTTCCTTTTTCTTTGTGATAAATTCTTTACACTATGCATAGTTGTGAAATAGACGAAAAAAAATCATATGTAATTTCTGCATTTATTATTTTTTATGATAGAATATTTGAGACGCATTTAAAAATCCAGGATGAAGCTGACAACTTTGTAATTGTTAAAACTCTCGGAAAGAGAAAAAAAAACTAAATCAGCCTGAATGATTTTGGATCTTGTAATTGAATTTTCTTATATAAGTACTCAGAAAAGATTCTAATGGTTCGAAAGGAACACTTCTTGATGTCAGTCAATGACATAAATAGAAAAGTAATTCAAACGCTTTATCCATGGCATAGTGTTAGGGGGCAAACTTTTTATTTTAACCATACTGTTCATTTATTTTAATTTTTACTAATATCTACATAGTTATTTAACATATAACAGCAGTGGTGGCTCAGGGGATAGAGCGCTTGTCTACCATTGAGGTGATCCGGGCTCGAATCCCAGTGACAGCTGGTCGATTCGAATTCCCCACTGACTACAGCGCTGACGTGAAATATCTTCAAAGGCAGACGGATGATGTGTTAGAGTCCCTTTGCCGCCAGGCTAACCGTTGGAGGTTTTCCTCCTCATATAATGCAAATGCGGGTTAGTTCCATCAAAAAGACCTCCACGAAGGTAAATTTCTCCCAATACTTTAGTCAGGAGTTCTCTTGTCTTTTGGGTTGGGGTTCAAAATTACAAGGCTATGGAGTTGAACATTAGCTGTCATAAACTCTAAAATGTGGTCGGCTGTCCAACGACAGTAAGAAATAAATATGAGGATAAAGATACATTAGGGACTCCACCCCTAAATGCTAAGTAAATTTGACAAAAATTGAGTTAGAAGTTTAATTTTGTAAGATTAAAGGGGAAGAACATAAAAATCGTAACCACCTTTAGTAACCGAACACATCATAAAGTAAAACTCATAACAATATCTCATTTTTTTACATTTTAATTAGCCTTAAACTAACAACCAATAATACTATCAATGCAAACCGATTATTTTTTATCCAAATCAGACCCTCACAATTTTTGCATGAACTATTTTTTTATTAAAATTCAACAAAAACATATCTCAATTCAGATTCACCGGTAAATGACATGTTGTGACATAACTGCGAACAAATTAAATTTTCGATAAAAACTCGATAATTTTCGATAATCCCTTAACTATCGGTTAATTTCCAAGAAAACTGTCATTTTTATTATCACTGTATCCCTGATTAGTGCTGAAATCTAGTTTAAAATAAACTAACTATCTTCAATTACCTTAAAACTATCCCGGTACTGCCTGGTGTAAAATGAGAAATAAAATGTTTTCCGGGCAAAAGAAATGAATTATTTTTATTTTTATTGGAGTGTTACTACTGAACACTCCAGCCCGGAAATATCACGAGAGCAAGAAATAGAGGGCGAAACCTCACCCCCTCATTTTCAGGGGAGCGAGAAGGAAGGGGTTAATTACTTAAACAAATATGATCCTTTCAGCATGCCAAATTTTATACAAGTGCATCAGCAATATGGTATTGTTTCCAAAAAACAAATAAATATTTCATTATTCTCGAATGTTAATTTTCAATCGTAATACCTGTACCCTTTTCTATACACCTTAGTAATATTGAGTTTTGCACAGTAAAACAAAATGTTAAGTTAAGTTGAACCTCCAAAGCAATGGCTGCTCTTTCTATATTTTAATACAGAAGAAATCAGACATATATATAGAATTAACGAAGAATATTTATAGCTATCTGTGTATGTATGCACACTGTAAAAAATTCCATTGATATCTGTCTAATATCTTTAATTAGAAAGGAAAGATGGAAAAAGTTAAAACCATTCTGATTACCGAGTAAAAATTTGATTTGATTTACTCACCTTCACTACTAATTAATTCATTAAATTCACTATTAATTCTTTTTTGTTTTCTAAAACAATGAAGTATTAGAAAACACAGTGAATTTACATTCTCGAATTTAATAAAATATTTTTTTCAAAAAATATTTTAGGCAGTTCGGGCAGAAATTTAGATAGAATCTAAACAGTTTGGAGCAGAAACAAAGCCTATATAATTTATTCCCCTCTCATGTTTACGATTTTCTAAATAATTCAGCTAATTTACCATTGAAGGCAATCATCGTTAAAATAGTTTAATAGATAAATGAAGGCGTTTTGTAATAATGAAGCCGAATACTCTGCCAGTTTAATCATACCAAAGACTCAGAGCGTGAAATCATTCTGCGTATGCATGGCTTAAGAAATCAATTAAAGGACTTTATAATGCAAAATCCGAATTAAATTTTCATTTCAACTGTTTGTGTGGTGATTTACACAATCTCAGTTTTTCGAACTTTAAATTAGTATTTTATGCTTCGAATATTACATTTAAAAATACGTTTGGCCTCAAAGAAATATGCACAGCTGTACAAAGTGTATTCCAAAGCACAATATAATTCAGGTATACTAAAATTTAAAAAAAATAAATGTAAGAAAGATTAGAAGGACATAGAAATTAAAATTTTTGCATTGTCCACGTAGGAATTCAGAAATTCATTCCATAAAAATTTTAAAACTTGGTTGTACAATATTTCCTTCAACACGTGAGGAGTTTCCAGTATCTTGCACTCTTCCATGCCTATAACTTAACGAAAAGCTGCCTATTACTTAACTCTTACATGCCTTTTACTTAAAAATCAACTTTTCTAAGGTGTTGCAGAGACAAACAATAAATAATATTTTGCTCGCATCTTATAAGAATCGAATCGATATAGTCTCAATTAGTTTTCCAGCAATTATGTTAATTTCATTTAAAGTTTATCTTAAAATGTGCTGCAAGACTTTCTAATAAAAGTGTTTAAAAAAGCAGAGGAAACGCCCTAGGCTTCTAAATAACAGCACTAGCATTAAATAAGCCCCTTAATTTTAATTTGCTTTTTTAAAAAAAATTGTGCGTTTATTTTTTTGCTTTGCAACGCATTCTAAGGAAACCTATATAAAATGTAAAATGAACATTCATGAAATATCTTGTGTTGGTTGTGTCATAATTTTTTTTCTGATATCATTAAATTACAGCTAATGCTCAACCAAAGCGTATAAGCCAATGTAACTTTTTTTAAAGAACCTTCTGCTAATTTTCTGTATTCAGATAATAGCCGTGAATGGTATTATTATCTCAATAGTAACATGAAATGTATACCTACACATCCTATAAGAGAGAAGGCCTAAGCATGGGTTACCATAAGCAAGAAATTTGATCTTTTAGTAGTCCAAATGAAATGACATCTGTCGTATTTTCTCCCACTGCGCAGTTTAGTAGCCCGAACGTAGTGACATCGTTCTTATTTATCATCCATTGCGCAGTTTATGTTCTTTACGTCAAACTACTAAATTGATCCATACTGAAGCATTCACTGTTCTAGAAGGTATTGGCTTAATTCTCACAAAAGCTGTCAAATTGTGCAGTGGTGCTGAAACAACAAAATTGCAAGCATAAGTATTTACTGAGGATGAACTCAGTGTGGACAACATGAGAAACCACAATCCAAGACCAGCAGTGAAAAATAAACCTATAGTAATAGTCAAAGAAACCAAAAATCTAGAGATGCATTATCTAATTTCAGAAATCAAGTGAAAGGCTCGAACCAACAAAATTCAAGTCGAAATACGAACCTATTAAGTTGTTATTGTTATGAATAAATACATATGTGAAAAAAATGCTTGGAAAGAAGAGTAAAAAATGCGGGAAGTGGAACCATTTCTCAAACGCTTACAGACATCAAACTGCAATAAACAGTGTAGATACTGATCATGAAAATCGGAGAAAAGTCAGGAGTTTAATACGCATTTCTTGTCGACCAGGTGGCCAAGTGGTTAGCGTGCCTGACCTCGGAGCCGATGGTTGTGGGTTCGAATCCCGCTCAGGGCATGGATGTTTCTTTCTCTCTCTGTGTTCTATGTCCCTTCTTCTGTATGAGTGTGTCAATGTAACCCACCCGGGTTTGTAGTTGTATGACGTGGGCGACGCTACTCCACCGCCGTGGCTTAGCCATAGGTGCCCACTGGGTAACGATAAGAGAGTAGCAATTCTGGCATTTCTGAGGCCAATGGGAAATAGACCCAAGTGCCCCCCATTAACCAATAAAAAAGCATTTCTTTGTCGCTGCTGTTGTTGTTGTTGTAGTTAATTTATGTCGCCCTAGAGGTTCAGAATGGGCTATTGGCGACGGTCTGGGAAACACCCCTGAAGATGATTCGAAGACATGCCATCACATTTTTGATCCTCTGCAGAGGGGATGGCACCCCCGCTTCGGTAGCCCGACGACCTGCACGCGAAGTCAAGCACTTCATGGTAGAACATTTTAACGAAGACCAATACCGCTCACCCTCGGTCCCTACACAAACTGATGCAAGTGGTCACCCACCCGCACACTGACGGTAACCAGTGATGCTTGACTTGGGTGATCTGCTGGGAAACGTGTCTTAACGATCAGTCAACTGCGGGACCTTTGTCGCTGCGGTGAGTGTTAATTCCTTACAGCCGGTTTGGCAAACTGTTTTACTGTTAAATAATAGTGAAATTAAATTTCATATTCAACTATATTACCTATTGAATATTCTGGTAATTTCAAAATACTGTATCAGAAAAGTTTATGTTGTCCACCAATATCATTTAGACTTCTTACTTACAAAAAATCATATAACTTTATATACTGTTTGAATACTAATGCTGATATATTGACTTTAACAAAGAAGTGTGATAAACAAAGTGGTAGTAATTTGAGTGTAAATGGTTGTGTAACTAGCAATGCCTCTAGTTCAGTTTGTAAATATAAGTATTTTTGCAAGTATTTGAAGATATAGGTAATTTGCCAGGTAAATATCACAAAACATTAACTGAAAATGCTGTTTCTGTAGTTTCGGTAACAAGAAAAGTTACTTCTTTACTTCTAAAACCTTTAAAAGCCGAGAAAAATAGAAAGGTTAGAGCTAGTGTAATTGAAAGGATAACAGAACTGACAGATTCGATTATCCCGTTAGTGATAGTTAATAAGAAACGGGGATTAAAGAGTGTGTTTAGACCCTCAAAAAATCTGAACAAAGCAATAAAGCGTCCTCAATATAATTTTCCGACAGTTGAAGATATTACCAGTAAAGTGTCTGGGGAAAAATTACTCAGCGTCCTTGATGCAATTTCAGCTTTCTGACAAATAACATTCAATGAAAAAAGCTCCCATTTATGCACTTTTTCGTTTCCGTTTGGGAGATAAAAATTTTTAAGAATGACAAATGGGTTAAAATGTGAACATGAAAGATTTCAAAGAGTAGTATCTGACATGCTGAAGAATGCTAAAAATCCAGATAGGTTTTTCTTCGATATAGTTGTTTGAGCTGACACTTTAGAAGAACACAATGCTGCTTTGGAGTTAGTTTTAAAACTGCGTATCAAGTACCATCTAAAATTGAGTAGGGAAATATGTAAAACTAGCATTTCGATTTTGGGACATGTTTTAACTTCAGAAAGTATCAGAATAGACAAATCAAAACTAAATCCAGTATTTAACATGGGTAAACCTGAAGATAAGAAAAGTTTGCTGCGATATTTAGGTATGATAAACAATTTAACCGAACTTTCCTTG
This sequence comes from Parasteatoda tepidariorum, assembly GCF_043381705.1. Taxonomy (NCBI): domain Eukaryota; kingdom Metazoa; phylum Arthropoda; class Arachnida; order Araneae; family Theridiidae; genus Parasteatoda; species Parasteatoda tepidariorum. The sequence goes on from NC_092208.1 coordinate 52,004,212, forward strand.
CATATTCCATTCACGGATTACGTTTAACTATTGTGTACACTACAGTAATACGTATTACGGATATAATGGTAATTGGTACAGTTTTGATAAGATTCCACGCGGAGTTTCCGCAGTTTCAGAAAATATTTTTTTAGTCGTAGCAAAGATAGTGTATTAATGTTTTAATGAATTAGAATTAAAAGAACCTTAGAATTAGAAGAAAGAATTATAGAATAAGAAGAAAGATAAAGAATTAGAATTATTAGAACTAATTAAAATTAAAAGAATCTTTATCAAGTTTTCTAGTAATAATGCAATTTTTTTATTTGGCTATATAGAACTGTCACTGATAAATGTATTTCGCACAAAACTCGAATGTTATGGGGTTATGTAAAAAATGCCAAATATACTAACATATGTATAAAATATTACGTTGATATATTGGGGAATTATTAAAGCAGCTACAATAATAATAAGTTTTAATACCGATACTTTGGAAATAAGTATTTTACGGCCCCTCGAAAGGGATATGTACCGGATACAATTACTCGATAGTGGTAAATTTTTACAATTATGAGTTGGCCGAGAGCAAAAGCATCCTGCCAAGTGATGCTAAATACATTTTTCTTTCAACTTATACATCTTTATTCTAATGGGACGAATTACTAAAAATCAGTTTGTCTTATTTCAACAACGTGAAATCACTGAAAAAAGCAACAAATATTAGTACATAAAAAATTGAAATTAATTTAGCTATATTATTTCTAAAGCTTAGTAGAAAAACCAGGCAAATGACATTTTCAAAATGATAAAGCTGCACTCAAACTATTTTATTAGGTGGGCCTAGTTGATGCTCTCACAGTTAAAAGTTTAATCTTATTTAAGGTTATGTGACTGTTTTGTTTGAATATGGTTAAAAAACAATTAAATAAATTGTTATTTAACCATTTTTTTCCAGTAATTTCTAACAGTGGGAGACACAATTTTAGAAACTCTCTGACAAATTGCTTCCTTTTACAAATACAACAAATGCTCTAGATAGTTATTTAATAAGCTTTTGATATTATCCACGGTATTTAACGCCCGAGTTAAAATCCCCAGCTTATTACAAAATTAAAATCATTGAAACTTGAAATTTCATAACAAGGACAGTAAACTGGCTTGGAAAAGTGCCAAGCATCAGTAATTTTTACCCTTCGCCATATAACTCAACATGATGAAATGACATTGATATATCTCTATGTAACACAATCTCTATAAATTTTTATATCTCTGATTAAATTATTATACTTTTATATAACATAAACACATAAAGATCTAACACAGATTCCCATTGTTGTTGGTGCATTTTTATTTTCGGGAAAACCACACGGTAGGATTGAATTTGATTGTTTTCTAAACTAAGCGGTTAAAATAAGGGAATAGTTTATTTTTATTACTATTATTAATGTAACGTAATTCTATATTACATTTTAGGATAAAGTTATTTAAATTGGTGTCTAATTTTATCAACCGTTTTTTTTTGCGAAAATTACATTACTATTATAAATTACAGTTAAAAGAGTCGGTAAATGATTCAGAACTTTACGATTAACTTCGTACGCAATGTGATGCATGCAGAAATTGTAAAATTTATATCCGTAAGTTAAGATAACGAACATATTAAACAGTTGTGAAGTCCGTTAGGTAAAAAAAAATCTTAACCAGTTATTATTAGAGTTGTGAATTTGCCAAATTTGTTATAACTACATAATCTTAATTTCAAATAACATTATAAAAAAATTATTAGGTAGGTACTTAGAAAAAATTTTTATGCTTACTAACAGATAATAGTAAAGTTGTAAAGGAAATATTTGGGCATGGGAAAACTGGAGGCACCGGCGTAAGCACACAGAATTCCATTTAGTACATTTATTTTAAGTGAACTTCAATTTCGTAGAAAAAAACTATTTAATGTTAAGACAGAACAATTATTTCAAAGCAATCATCGGGGGCGGTGATCGGCAGCAAACAGGGGGATTAGCACCTTAGTTAAGGAAAATAATTTTTGTTAAGAGTATAATAGTTAAAAACACCCACAAAGTACAATCAATTAAATTGAGCCGTTGTGGTTCTGGGGATAAAGCACTCGCCTCCCAATGAGGTGACCCGGGTTCGATCCCAGCAATTGCTTTCTGATTCGAATTCCGCACCCGCTTCGCACCAACCACAGTGCTGACGTAAGACATCATCAGTGGTAGATGGGTAAGAATCGTCTTTCCGTCAGGCTAATCGTGGAAGGTTTTCGTGGTTTTCTTCTCCCTCTAACGCAAATACGGGTTAGTTCCATTAAAAAGTCTTCCACGAAATCAAATTTCTCCTGATACTTGATCCAGGAGTTTCCTTGTCTTCTGGATTGGGTTCAAAATTACAGGGCTACGGAGTTCAACATTAGTAATCGTAAGCCTAAAATTGGGTCTGCCGTTTAACGATGGCTATAAAACAATACAATTAATGATATTGTTTTGCTAATTCTCTGCTTCACAACTTTGAAAAAATTACGTTTTTAGCTAGTAATGACAGCTGGCTGCAATACAACAAAGGAGTTTAAGGGTAATTGGAAATGCTATCTCCATAATAGTGCTGTATGTCTGCACTCATTTCCTTGAAAATTGTACCTTCCGTAAATTTTTCTGTTCTATCTAGTTTAAAAATGTGTCTGAAAAATACTGAAAATCTCACAAAAGCTTAGAAATGTCCATAAAATAGTACATGAAAAGAATTTAAATGATGCTCTTCCTTTGTGCATTTTCAGATCATTAACAATTTCTGAATGTCGATTGAATTTTAAAGTTAAGGAAATGAGAAAAAATACGAATGGCGCAACTATTGAGGTTGATTTTAGAGAATAGAAAGTAATTGGATGATTAAAAAAATCTTAAAACAATAAAAAGCTGCTTGAAGTAATTCGAATAAAAAGTTTGTAGCGAAAGTAACAGTGTTAAAATATTTTTGCTCTTTTGTATTTGTTTGATGTGTAAGTTTGAGGAAATAAAATGCTTGGGTAAAAAAACTATGAAAATGAATTGATTGAATTATTAGTTACGTAAACTTTGAAAAAAATCTACACATAAAAACGGTGCCACATTATTTTCCTTATAAATATATAAGAAAAAAGTCGATTATTTAAATTTATCCTTTATTTATTTAAAAAAAAAAGACTCATTAACATATTCTTTGACAAGTGAATTGGATTTAAAACAGTACAATGCTATCAGAAAGGTAATTACATAAACTGGAAAATGTATAGTAATTCTTTCTTTCCTTAATACTTCAAGTACTCAAAGAACTAATAAGGCTATTAATCTAATAAGAATAACAGAGTTATAAATTTTACAAAATCAGTACATTAATAATATTTTCGAAAAAAACTCTAATGCAAAAAAAATAATTCAATATAGTATTTTTGTTAGAAATATGGTTGAACACACTTTCAATTAAATACAGAATTATTAAATCTATAAAGGAGTAAAGCTATAATTCTTTATTAAAGAATTCCAGTACCATTAGTTGCAATGCATAATCGTTGCATTTGAAAAGTGGCCTATTTTCTCCAATTTTCAGTAAATTATTTTATATTTTATGACCGGTGTTGAACAGCCGACATAATGCAGAGTTTACGACTACCAATGTTCCACCCCGTAGCCTTTTGAACCCAACCCAGAAGACAAGTGAACTCTTGGATCAATCCGAATGACAAGCTGGACTTTTTGATAGAATTAACCAGCATTTGCATTACATGAAAAGGAAAACCACAAAAATCTCCCTCGATTATCCCGAAAGCAAAGGTATTCTAATCCATAAGCCGTCTACTTCCGAGCATATTATATGCCAGCACTGCGGTTAATGTGAGCCTGGAGCAGAATTCGAATCGACCAGTCATTTCTGGGATCGAACTTTGGTCACCTCAATGGGAGGGGAGCGATCTATCCCCTAAGGTACCGAGGCTTTCAGTAAATTACAGAGTGTTTTGTTTTAAGTATGAAAATAATATAATAATTAACAAAATTTAACTCTCTGTATTAATACAGGATTTTCTATAACGACCACCTTTAATTACAGTTTTCGAAATCCTTATAAAAAGGGCAATGAAAAAAATAAATAAAAAATTTACAATTGACAATGGCCACAATAGACGGTGGAACTAAATAAAACCACTATCAAAAAACAAAACAAAAACTTTACACAAACCTATTATTTTTCAATTATGGAAAGCATGTGTCCAGATCGCTAAGCCCGATTTGAGTGAAAGTTGTTGGAGGTTTGCCTAAATCGACTATCAACTCTTCTGCATTTTCCTTCTGATTCATTCAAACAGTTTTTCTTGTTTCGCACACCGATTTTCTCAAAAGATGCTTCTTAGATTTCGGAAACGTTTTTTGAGTTTAGTTCGTACCTCTGAGTTTCTCGTTCAACGAAAATGAATCAAATTTAAATAAAAATTTGCACTAGATAAAGAAAGAATTGCAGCTTATTTTCAACAATGCAAAAAGGCAAAAACAAAGATATAATATGTTAATAACTCGAAAAAAAAGAAACAGAGCGTCAATAAACATAAATTATTTTAGCCTAAAATAAATTCCCAAAATCAAAACATAAACATGAAAATAAACCTCCAATTTCCCCACTATCCCTCTCTCGACAGAAGAAGTACTAATTCTAAAGCTACAACTACAACATAACAGAATACCGACTTCCAATATTCACTGCTTACTAACCGAGGAATCTCAAGCTGGCGTCTTTTTATACCCGAAGGAATGCTATCCGGGAAGTTTTGGAAAATTTTCCATTATAAAGTGTATAGATTAGGGATACTTTGGGACGTTTTTAGAATATCTGATTCGTGTAGATTTGAATTCTGAGTTTTTCGTTAAATCTGTTAAAAATAGAAGAATCAACTGTTTCACTTGAATTGAATACTACTTATGTAATTTCAAGTAGCAAAAAGAGATATTTAATACATATTGAGGGAAAAATTAATATTATTGTACTAATATAAAAAATAAATTAGATGAATTTTGTTATTATTGCTAAATAATCTTTCAGGAGAGAAACTTTCAAAGAGTTTTTGTAGCAACCAATAATGAAAGAGAAATTTAAAAATAAGAACTGCAAATGACGTTGTAATGGTAACTGAATAAATTTGTTCTGAAAATAGATATTAAATTTTAATTGTTATTTGTAGAGTGATTATTGTGTTCACTGATAAATCTTAGAATCGTAAGTTTGAACGTAAGCGGCAAAGAATCATGAGCATGAACAAACATTCTTCTTCTCTGTACGCATATTTTATGTCCTGATACAAAAATTATAATGAACCAATCGTGAAGTTGGTGAGCTCTTCTTTCTAGTAATGCAATAATGGATTTAAAAAATTATATCCATAATCTTATGGCACCAAATTCGTCATAATAGAGAAAATTAAACATTTTGCATAGAACAAGTGCTAGAAGTTTAAATTTAACTCTAAAAAATCGCATAGTTATTAATTATTAAAACACATACACAAAAAGTAATATTTAAATATAGAAATTCTATACATAGAAACCTATAACAAAGATCTTCCTGATTAAAACATTTTTATAGTTTCAAAAAAAATAAATTTTCTTGAAATGTATGATGAATTCTATGATGAATGCTCTCTCCAAAAAAGTTTTAAAAAATAAATATAAAATGAATTTCGCATAAATTATTAAAGTGAATGAATTATTAAATTCTGCATTAAAAATAGCAAAGTCATTTCTCCCTATGAATTATCTAAATTATTTAAAGATATGTATTTTTCGTAAAGTAGTTTAGATTCAAACATTGACAACATAGATATTCAAACAGATGATATTTAAATTGAAAATAATTGTATGTACATACGAGAAATTATCAAATAACAATCTCACTCCAATTACAGTCAGAGAGTACAGAAAGAAAACAGATTTTTGTAAAAAAAACGTACTATATGATAATGAGATTTTTCGTACAAAAAACAAACAAACATAATTCTGGCTAATAAAAATAAAATTTATGTGTATTTAAACCATTCATTTGGTAATTTTCTACTCATATGGTAACGGTATACAGAAAATTCTTGCCTTCAAAATTGTAAATTTTATTACCGAAAATTTAGTAAAAGATACAAAACTGAAAAATAATCTTAGCCAAATAAATTTATGCCATGATCAAATGTATCAAATGCGTATATATAAATATATATATATAA
>NC_092208.1:52013595-52107621 GCF_043381705.1 Parasteatoda tepidariorum
TTGAAAATATAGAAAACATTAAAATTAAAAAGTTCTTTGGTAGAAGATGTATGGACCAAAAGACTGCATATGTGGAATGCTCAAAAATCGAGAAAAGTACACATGATTTTCAAAATTCTATAACTTCGTCAAAAAAAATTAAATCAATTTGAAATTTTGAGGGCTTACGTATAATGGTTCAAATAACTATTTTCCATTAACAGAAAGTACAAAAAATTTTTTTGCAAGTTTGGCAAGTGTTCAAACTTAACAAATTTTTTCAACATAAAAACAATCCGTGATGAAAAGCTGGATTCAGTTCGCAAAAAACAAAGTATTGCAATTTGATCATATGTAACTAACAGTAGAGGGTTCACTTTAGAACATATCAAATTCTCATGCAATTTGAATGAATTTTCGCAGTTCTATGAACATTTGAATTTAGACTTTTTCTTCGTAGATTTCAAAATTTTCGCAAACTTTTGACCGGTAGTGTATATATATATATATACCAAAGAGCAATGTATAGAGTTGAACCATGCAAAATAGTTTAAGTTAGCTTCATATTAAGGTTTCAGTAAAATTGAACGTTATTATGGTTTAATATGCTTCAGAATTTCGAACGGTATTTAAACAATAAATGTCCATTTCTTGTTTCTTTCACCATCATTATTAGCATGATCGCAAAGGTTGAGCTATGGCCTTCTTCAGAGTATTCTCTCACTCAGTTTTTTTGTTATCAAATACCATTTCTTTACCTCGAATAAAATTTTTTTGAAAATTGATCCATTAACAGACAAAAAGCAGAATAAAATCTCGTATGGATGATTTAAAAAGTGCGAAAATAAATATTTTCTTCCTTCAAAAAATATTTTTCTCATGCGAAGGAGTATAAATTGATAATAAAACTGATTACTCTTTCTGATTATAATGGATGCATATGATAACAAGGCATTAATATTTTCATTAAAAATGGGCTTTCTAACTCATTATGAGAAAAACATTTGACATTTTAAAAATTAATTGCAAAAATTGGTCTGGAGATTTAAAAAATTATTACAATGATTTAATTTGTGTTTAAACTTTCACATTTGTGTTTTAAACATATCATTATTGTATAAATCATGTAATCTAAGGGTAATTATTATTTCATGAAATTATTTCTTCTAGCTTTCCAATTTAGTGAAAATTATTTTGCTTTTCTTCAGCAAGCAGATAAATTTTGTTTTTTGATTTCTAAATTAGTAAAATATTTCAAATTAAGAGTATATTTTATTAATATTAATGTAATGTATTAATAATATATGCTTATGATATTTTATTTATTTCGTCAAATTACTTTAAGTTTAAGGATTATGTTTTAAATTTCTCTATTCAATGAACATATATAAAATGAAAATAAAAGTAATAAATTTAATTATTTTTTAAATAATCCAGAATATATTTACTTTAATACTCATATATTATAAGTTAATAATTCATTTCATTTAACAAAGATTTTATTTTCCTTTAAATTGTAAGTTATTCCAATCTAAGCCTTTCTTTCAAAAGATAGAATATAATTTTAGATATAACGTTTTTGTGTAGAATTTATTTAATTTTCTTGAATGAATATAAGAATCACAAGAGAATCGCTTATTTTATTCATTCTAGAATATATTGTAAAAATCAACACGTATCTCTCAAAGGAACTATTTTATTATTTAATAAGATTAATCCAAATTGTGTATTATTTTAAAATCGTGCGTTTTACGTATTACAGGAGAGAACTAATTTTTTTCATGTAATTCCTTGCTTCAAATATTTGCCAGTTTCAGCTCTTTAATCTTGTTCTGTAGCATGTTTTGGGGAAAAAGTGTTAAGAGCATTCGAAAAAGAGAATTTTATGGCTTAGAGTTCTTCTTTTTTTCTTTTGCTATCTTTCAAGGAAAACTGTTTTTATAACAGTCCGGAAGATCTTTTGATGGTCCTCGTTAAATACTTTCCCTTGTGGATACCAAAGTCTTTGAAGTATCTTTTGGATAAAGAAATTAGAAACACACTTCTGCTTATTTGCGTTTTTTTATTTAATAGTATTTAGGGATAATTTTTCTCATTAATTTTTTTGCAAGTAAGAATATAGTAGAAAAAAAATTAGATAATTTTTTAAATTAAGAAATAAAGCCTTATTTTCACTTTATGCATAAATTGTATCGCTTAAAAATTGTTCTATAATTTCGTATGATTTTATTTTAATTTCTCTTAGACTGGATGAGGATTTATTCAGTCATGTATGGTTTTTAAGGAAACTTTTCGATAGAGTCAATTAAAGGGAGGTACCAGTGTGAAATTAAAACAATATATCTTTTGTTTTAGTCCTTCAAGTTATTTATATTGTAGGAATAACCAAACAGAATTCCTCGAATCTTTAAGAAAAATATAAGAATACATCCCAATTTGCACAATATGGTAATTTCTTTTTAACATAATTCTTTTAACATAATTCTATTGCAGGATTCCCCAAAAAGATCCTTGAAACTTTACGAAAAATGAAAATTGCATCCAAGTTTGCATTAAATTGTCGGGAAATATTATGTTACGTCGTGAAAAATTAATATTATTTAAATATCGTGATAATTATTGTATTAAAAGTATTCTCACGAAGTATAGTGGGTACTTTGTCTTACTATAAATATCAAATATACAATCATTATAAAAGACGGTAATACTGAGAATAAAAATTAGGAGTAGAAATAAAAAATAGTTATAACAATAAAAATTTATCGAGTACGATAATGTTACGTGTATTATCGTTAAGAATAATGATCGAATATGATAATATTGTAAATATAGATGACGACAGTTATCGAACGATGTTATCAAAAGTTTTGATGAATATAATTAAGGATGCAAGAATATTGACCAATCTAATAATATAATGTCTAATTTTTAGAAATGTTCGACTAATTGAGAAAGTTCGATGTTCTAACGCGTTAAATCTTGATATTACAATTCAGGCATCGATAAGCACTTATTTTAGTTTTAAGTGCGCATGGAAGGTGTGGGCATTTTTGAAATTTAAATAACCTTCATTATCTGTTTTATAATTTTAATCAAAGAATTTAATACCTGAATGGAAGAAAGAATACAGAATTTAATACCACACATTGGAAGTACATCGCACTAGAGCTGCACAATGGGCTATTGTAGACAGTCAAGAAACATCGCTGAGGAGGATCTGGAGACAACATAGATACGTCACATCCTGATTTACAGGGATGATACATTCCTACACTATACATCCATCAGCAAATCGTAATTTTAATCTGAATCAAAGCACGTTCAATCTCCGATCCAGTACCCCCAGAGGTACCGATTTATTATGGGAACTTGGAGAACTTCATGACCCTGACAGATTTAACGTGCACCAGTCACCATTTTGCACATGGGGAGTCTTCAACCGATGGCGATCGAACTCGTGACCTCTCGGACATGGGCTATCCCGGCCTATATTGCAAGTATATTGCCAATATTGCTTCTGATGCCGAGAGGCATTGTTTTTCCTTCAAAATCTCTAACTTAGAGATAACGGATTTAATATCATTGTAATATCTTTCCCACTTTTGCACTATTCGGTTTTCAATTAACAAGAGACAAACCATTTTTTAAATTAAGTACGCTAGCCTGTATACGCATCTAAACTAAATTTATTTATTTACTGTTACACAACCAGGGTTACAGTGGAACTAAACCCGATACTACCATTTTACAAAGTGGTTGGTGGAGACTGCTTGGCATGGGAGTCCCACGTAAAGCAAATGATTAAGAAAAAGTATTACTATTCCAGATATGTATTATTAAGCATACATATGCAGACTCATGTGCTCGTTACAAAGTACTATCTATATATATATATTTCTCTTACACGGCGACAAAAAAAACCTTATTATAACTCCCCGAATGGCAACGCTAGAAAATCGACCAATGATTGCCGCTAAAATTGTCGCATGCCAAATCTAGCTGAGATGGTTCAACGTATAGCGCTATTAAAAACGGAAACTGAAATAACCAAAGAGAGCATAGGCCAGGCAGAAGTGAGTAGTCTTTGTCGATAGATCTCTATTTTAGTATTTTGTCGAAAGCGCTTTTTTTCACGAATTTATATATTACGAATTTATTTGAAATTTCATTGCAATTCACTTATTTCAATTTTTAATAGACTTATTTATAGCCAAAGTTTTAAACCTTTTTAAAGAGATATCAGTTTTAGAAATTTTATCTTAAGATTTTATACTACAGCACATTTCTAATAGGTTTAACGAATTACATGTCATTTATTTGAATTCAAATTTATTTTAATGACTTAGTATTTATTAAAAAGATGTTTTTTTTTTTTTTTAAAAAGCTGTTATATGGTTTTGAATGATTGTTTTGAAATCTTAGAATTTTGTGCATTTGCAATGCACCTAAGTTAGCAGCGAGCGAAGCGAGCTTGGTTTGCGAAGCAAACCATATAAGATTGCGTAGCAATTTTCTGGCGTTGGGGAGCGTTAGCGAGCAGGGGGCGCAGCCCACTAGTTTTTATAAATTCCTGTTAATTTAGAGAAAGCATAAGTTACAGATAGCATGAATTAGAGAAAGACATTACAATGATGCATCTATTGTAACATACAGTGGGTTCGCATCATACCTTTATGCCAGTGATATTCTTCTCTGTCTTGTGCTATTTGTTTTTCCACTTGACTCAAGCTTATAAGCCGAGATTTTAATGAGCAACAAACCTTTAAATAAACGTGTAACTATAAGTAAGTAACGATAAATAAATAAATAGTTTTCGAGTTGCGGTGTGATTCAAACTAGCTACTTCTACACTTCCATTTTAAGATATTGGTACAACTCAGTACAGGCGTTCATATTCACGAATGCACTTTTTTGTAGTTTTTAAAGGTTGATATACATTAGCTTATAGCTTATGTAGAATTAAAAACAACTCACGAAGAACGAAGTTGATAAGATATTACTAAATAAAATAGAACTGAACATTTTTTTCGTTATCTCAAATCAGATTAGGGCAGTAAAAACTACCCATTTTTGGTAAAGTTATTAAATTTTACCATATTTACTACCAAACAGAGTGGTAAAGATCAGCAGGGTAAAAATCTTCTGTTGATAATTTTGTGAAAAGTCATTAACCAAGAACTACGACAAAAGTCACTATTTAATATCTAAAAATGTCGCTATTCAGTGTTCCCATGGAGGCAGAAAATACAGAGAAACATATGGTTTTTTCTCAGTGTGATATATTCTGTTTGCATTTTAAATATACAGTGAACTCTCCCTTATGCACCGGTGTAAGGGGCCAAGAGAAAAAAGCGCATAAGTGAAAGATTCGCATAAGTGAAAAACTTCAAAATTCTAAAACGCAACGTAAATTGCAGTGACAATATGAATAAATATGTTTCTAAAGATTTAATGTTAATATTTATACTGTTCTGGTATTTACTATAATTATACAAAGAAAAAATTTAACATACCTTAAGACAATTTATTTTCTTACAAAATAATCTTAATACATGTTTGTATTTGTTTTTGCCGACGTTATTCAAAAACAGTTTTTTCCAGTTCATATAAATGGGATAAGGGGGAGTTTCAGAAGCAAAATTAAATTGTAAATAGTCAGGAATAGTGTCTAAAGCTTTCAATACTGCTGTGTGATTTGGAGGAACTTTATCATCTCGTCAGTATCATCCACCACGTTCTCATCATTCACAAGTTTTAGTTAGATATAAATGAACAGTTCTTCACAAAAAATTTGAGTTTTATGGGAGGGGGTGAAACATCACATGATAAATTTCTAAGAAAAGTACTTGACGTCATAATATGCTGCACAATAAGTTGTTCAAGTACTTCTGTCACTAAACAGATCACTTCCTTTTATTTACTCATAATGTCCATCTGACTGCAAGTAAGTGATCGCGGTCTCTTTCATCTTTCGTATTCCAGGTGTCTTTTTTTTTCTAGAAAACAGCATGGAAGTAAAACTAACCTCTGGACAAGAGGAATGGTCATTTTATAAAAAATGAATGGGCTTTCATTATTGTTGGTGTAACAGATAAGACACCCTATTCAAAATTTTAGAAAGAATGTCTTTCCAGAAATAGCAAAAATGAAAAGGTCACAGGGGGAAGCAAATTCAATAGGATCTAACAACATATATTTCTTTTTATCTGTAACAAGGATTGCTCATTTGCTTCATTTTTAATTTTAAATTTTTTTTAAAGAAGAAAAGATATTTAAAGGATTAAAAAATTAAAATGCTAACCTAAAATTTCGACGCATAATTGAAAAATTTATTTTTAGAGCAACGCATAAACGAAGAATGCTCATCATTATTTTCTTATCTAATGTACTGGGATCTATAAAAATCGTCGTATAAATGAAAAAGGTGCATAAAAGAGGTGGTGCATAAGTGAGAGATCACTGTATTCGTTAAAATAAACAAACATTAAGATTTTAATAACAAATTTCACATATAAGAAAAAAATTCAGATATTTTTTCTGCATTAAATAGTTCTTTTAGTATACGTTTATATCTTTCTTATTTTTGAAAGATGAATCTATTTTTTATTAGGAATTTTTTATTTCTTCTGTTTATATCCCTTTGTTCTCATAGGAGCTAATTATTAAAATCAAAACATTAAGTTGTTTCTTAGTAGCATTACACGTAGGGTAGTTTATGACAATAAATAAATGCTAATGACTTTAAAAAATGAAGAAATTTAGAGCTATCTGCTTACGAATTTTTTTTTCTCAAATAAAAACTCGTTGGAACAGTTTAGTTAATCAGCTCTTTTGTTAGGTTTTTTTAATAATACAATACTTTGTTTGTAATATATTGTCATAAATTTAAAAAAAGAGCATTGAAAGTGAGCAATTAATAACAGTATTATGAGAAGCAAATTCATTCAAATTAATAAATTGTTTAGATAGAGCAAAAAAAATATTTTGTGAGAAAAATTGAAAATAACATAAATTCAAACAGACAATCACTGAAATAAAGACAATTTTTTATTATTTTCCGATTTTCATTTTTTTATAACACTACGTTCTTTCATAAAATTAAATCTTTTATGCTTAATTAGCTTAATATTCGATATTTCATAAAATTTGTTATAATTAGAAAATTAAAAATCCAAATTTCAATACGATTACGAAAATGAATGATTGCATTATTTCAGTAAGTAGTTATTTAAACCGTTTTGGTATAAAAATAGTATAAACGTTTTTAGCGATAACTTTTATGTTTGTCAATTTTTATTATTTAATGAAATAATCAGTCAAAACAATTTTAATATGTTTGGAAGCATAAAGACTTATTTTTAAAAAAGGGACTGCTTACTTTAAAGTATGCAGCAACTACTTCTGTATGACCTAACAAGTTTTATCAACTTTTTATGATTTTTTCCTATGATATAAACTTTTTATTAACTAATTCTTTCAAATAATTTTGCTTATGTATTTTGGATTGTCATCAGTTGATAACAGAAAATTTTAAAATAAACACCAAATAATTGCTTTGATAAATGTGAGTAACAGTAAAGGTTGCGTAAGATCAAGAAAAGAAGCTAACACTGGGAAGTAATTTTCTCTGTTGTGTTATCTGTTCATTCATTTTGTCACAAAGAATTTATAAATTAAGAACACAAAATTTATAAATGAAGTTATTTATAAACACCGAGGTTTGTATTTTCGCCAATTCTTTCCCGTCGGAAAAATTTTGAATATCCGACCTACCAAAAAAGGATTTTAAAGATTAAATAAATTCTTCATGATATTTAATCTAAATTTCTTATTTTAAATTAATCTGAGTCCCCTCCCCCCCCAAAAAAAATTAGTGTAACATTACTAGAAAAAAATGATCATATAAAGGGGAAAAAAATTTAACTATTTTTCATAAATAACTTTCTTCTAAGATATTTCCTTTTTAAACTTTCTTTTCGTCAATTTACGTTTTAAAGTGAATTTAAATAATGATTACATTGCTGATATTTCCAAACTTATTATGAAATTAATGATAAAATTAATTCATTTAGAAATTAATTATGAAGGCAAAAAAATATGTAATAGCAAAGAATATATTAAATGTACTGTTTCGAAACATAGTAATTAACTCAAGCTTTACAATAGTTCCGAGATTAGTATTTGCTCAAATCTCTTCTAAATCTGAATTATGTCATTATGTTAGGTAAATTTAACTGAAGCACAATTTTAAACATTAATGATGGCATTTCTATGCTTCGATTTCTATTAAGATGCAAAATTCTATTAATGAACTTGAAATAGTAAATCAATCTACTCAAGAGTTATGAAAAATTTCTTTGAATTTGACATTGACTAAAGTTTTTTTTTTGATAACTATTTCATGAATACAAAAGCAACAAGGCTTTGATATATTAGATTTAGTTTGGAAGTGTTAAACGTTTAATGTTAGGCCCATGTCCAAGAGGTCGTGAGTTCAATTCCATACCGCGGAAGATTCCTAGTGTAGTAAATGGTGACTGGTGCATACTGAATCTGTCGGGTCACAAAGTACCCTAAGTTACCGTAACAAATTAATACATTTCGATGGTACTGAATTAGAGATTGAATTTGCTCTGTTTCAGGTCAAAATTACTATCCGTATATTAATGAATGGATTCATGAAAAAGCCCGACCTAGAAAACGGATGGTGACGTATGTGTGTGACTTAAGTCGTATTCTTGGGAAAAGTTTGAGCCAAAGAAAAACAAGAAATACACCCCCTGCCTTAAATTCTCACCTCTTTTCACCAAGCAGACTTACTGGAATTGGCAAGTGGCATTAGAAGCAACAACAGATATAGCTTTCATATTAGTGTATTTTAATGCATTTTTATTTTTTAGAAAAGTTTCCCAAAAAAGTAACAATGATTCAGATTATAATTTTGAACAAACAGCTCTTATTAAAAAAGCATTTTCATAATTATAAATTTTTTTATAAGTTAATTGTATATAATATTTTACGAGGTTTTAAGCACACAACTATTTACTATATTAATAATAAATTTTACAATGCTTTGAGTCTTCTCCCTCCTTTTTGCTTATTTCGAAGCCCCCCTGGTTTTTTCTTATAATTTGCATTTTTCCTTCTAAATTTGATAAATAAAACATTAGAAACAATCATTTTGTTTATTAAACATAAATTCATCATAAATTGATGCATATATGTTAATCTTAACAAAATAGAACGATTCTCTGGATTTAAAAAATAATCAACGTTACTTTGAAAAAAATGATATAATAAGGAATTCACAATGTGGGATACTATAATAAATGATAAGAAAGTTCACTTGTTAACAATATATAACGATAACCTTTAATATATAATGATATGTAACGATAATCATTAATATATAATAATATATAACGATAACATTTAATATACAACAATATTTAACGATAGCTTTTAATTTATAACAATATATAACGATAACATTTAACAATATATAATAATAACCTTTAACTGTTCAAATTGAAGCATTTCTTATCTGTCTTGAGTCATTTTCATTTAAATGTCAAAATTTTTATATAAATGTTAAGATTTTAATTTGTCTTTTTTTTTCTAATAAATTTATTCATTTAGTGTATAATTTTTTACGTCAAGTCACTGGCTTATGAGATGAAAACCTCGAGGGAGATTAATAAATACTTCTACAATAATGGATAAATAGTCATTATTTTAAGTAAAAAAAGTTTAAAAAAAAGATGCGGAAAAAACGCTTAAAATTGCAATTAGGACTTAGAAGAAAAGGAGTGAATTTAAGGTATGAAAATGGCCTTTCGAGCAAGTCAGATTTTAACTCTGTTACTGCATTTCAGCGGGCTGTTGGCAGTCTTTAATGTTATTTTTTACTACAAGCTTAAAAAAACATGATTCTTAAATTACTAATCGGATCTGAATTTTTCTTTTTCATTTCATTTCACTTCTTGAACACTTTTCCTCGGGGCTTTACAATTTCAAGTTTCTAAAATATTATAGTTTTCAACGACAAAACAAAATGTATTGCAAAGCAAAAAAAAAATAAATAAATAAAAAAATAATAAAAATAAAAAGAGGGAGAGAAAAAAATTTTGCTTAAAATTACAACAACTTAAGAGAAAATTAAAATTTTGAAGGAAAAGACGCTCGTGCTTGGTACTTATTTAGTGCCATTTCTATTATCTGCGGAGCCGCTCGCATAGTACTTTTACTCCGAGTTTAACAATTAATAATCCTCGAATTAATTATTGTGTGCTAATTTTTCTTATTCCGCCAGACTTTCTGTATACTTTTCTACGCACCATCTTAATTTCAATTTTTTTTAAAATTCTTTAAGCTTTTGTGCAGTAAAATGAAACGTAAAGTTGTACAAGTAAAGCAACAGTAGTGGTCAAGACGCATATGAAGTTTTAATACAGAGAGATGAATTAACTTTATTAGTTGTTAACTAATGGCGTAGTTAATATTTAGCGTACAATTCTTTCATTTGTCTTCACCACTTTGTCACAAGTTTCTTAACCCTTTCATGCAAGTGGGACAATGTCTCTTTTATATATTTTTTTCTGACGCTCTTATTACAAGAAAAAGTATATTTTGATATTTTTAATTATAAAAAGCAGTCCAACAGATACTGAGAAATCTGTCAGGTAATCGGAATTATATTTGCACTAAAATATAAAGTCCAAAAAAAGAAGTGTTTTTCATTCATATTCAAAAATCTATCCATATTTGGTGTTGTAAAATAATGAAATTTCAATGATAAATAACTGTTTCTCTTAGATCTAAACTGTTATTAAGTGTAAATTCGAAAAAAAAATGTTGCTTTAAAATGAGCCATGTTTGAAAGATTTTTCCTTTAACGCAGAAAAAGATACCAGGGCTTCATGCTGTATTTCATAACCATAAAATATGAAAATGCTAAATACAATATTTTTCTCTTAATTTAACCAAAATCAATAAAAAATAATGAAAACATGTTAAATAATTAATTATGTTTAACAAAAATTCTGCGTCGAGGGTAAAAAATCGCGGAACCTTCTTAAAAATGCAAGTATTTTTTTAAACACTAATATGTCACAAAATAACAACACAAATATGTAACTTTTCTTATCTAAATTTTTAAAAAAAAGACAGCAAATTTCAACACCAGTTCTTTATAATTAATTGAAACATTTATTCTACTTTTTTACATTTGGATGGGTGGAAATATTGCTTATTTGCATCATTTACATACTATTACGTTTTCCATACTTTAATAATTAACAACATTCATATTTTGAAACATATATCCAAAATGAAAGCAATAAATTCATTATACATACATTCATTATTCATACACTCATTAATTATGCATTTATTATATATTAATCCTATTTTAATACTCTTTCGGTTAAAAGGTGCTCATAATTATTGTTTTTATGCCATTTTGAAATAATATTTAAGTAACGTGTTAAATGTTTCAAATACTATCCCATGTCTGAAAATTAATGCTACGGTAACATAATTTTTTTAGTTTCTGAGTATGTTTTCAAACAACTACAAAAAAAGTTTAACTTAATATTTTTAATAGCAATGCGTTTAGTTATTGTTCAAAACATTAACTAAAGTAGTAATGAAAACAGTTTTCTTTTGCAGTTCAAAATATATTTTTATTTTATTTACCATGCTCAAACTAAATACAAATTATGTAAAAAATCAAAGTGGAATATTATTTTAAGCAGACACTTTGTTAAAATGTTTGAAAATCACTTAAAATTTTAAAATATGTTTGTGCTAAATATAAATTTAATTTTCTAATTGTTTCTATTTTCAGGGATTGTTACCTCGACAGGAAGATAGCACCTGCTGAAATTTCTAAGTTGTCTTCCTGACGAGCAGTGTCGCGTTTATGTGCTTAGAACATACAATTTCCATAAAATTTAGCTATCAAGCTAAAATAGCTTTATATTAGAAAACATAAAATTATTCTACTGAACTCAATTAGTTGATGATTAGTTGATTTTTCAAATTAGTTTATGAGATGGTTGGTTAGTTGGTGTCGTATCCTCTATTGAATCATATTTCATAGTGTGCTTGAATAGTTTTTGTTATTTCTATGGCATTAAATGAATACAAATCCTCTTCTGTGGGGTAGTTTAAGAGGTGAAGGCCTGCAGTGACTGCAGGGCAATTAAGAACATGATATGGTGTCAGTTCCACATTAAGACAGTTGCCACAGTTTTGATATTTTCTAGTCCCATCTGTAGAAATTTTCATGTTTTCATGATGTTTTGTTCTTCTCTTCTCAGTTTATGAGATTACTTATCAATAATGAAACATTTCGAAACTACATTGAGGTGACTATATAATATCGAATACATTTCGCATCCAGTGATAGTGCAGGAATCAGACATCCAAAATATAATAACTCTTACACAAGAATTTTTTTTCAACATTTTAAGCAAATAAGCTGTTTTATTAAATTATACATTTAAAATGTTAAAATGCACCCATAACTGTACTGTTGGAATTTTCATTCCAAAATTATGGTAAAATAACCGGTAGCAATCCGTCCATTCGATTAACCATTGTTAGCGTTAAAGAACATTCTTATACCATTACGGGTTTGAAACCGTAAAGCTACTACTAGTATACCTATAAAAACATGAATACAAAATCATACTGTTTTTAACCAAATACAACTAGAATGGCAGAACTCAAATTGGGGAGTGCAGCACACTGAAAACTCTTCATGTTTTGAAGAGAAAGGAGAAAATATTCTGGCGTCAATGCTGGGATTCGAACCCCAAATACCTTGGTCATAAGACTGGCAGATTAACCCTCTCTGCTATAATATGTATGCAGCTGCATGAAATTAAGTGGTTTTATTGGGTGGGCTTAGTTGGTGCGATAAATCTGGTTGTTTAACCATATTACGTGAAAGCAGTTAAAAAACGGTTTTTGTCACAGTTAACTGTTTGAATACCCTCTTATTTATCGTCATTTGACTGTTTTGTTTGAATATGGTGAAACAATTAAATAAATTGTTATTTAACTATTTTTTTGAGAAATTTCTAATAGCACAAGCTGGCAAAATTTGAAGTTAACTTTTTTTTGTCGAGATAACGTTTTACTCAAATGAGTATTTCTTTATATTACTGTTGCTAAGAAATAACTCAAACTGCAATTTTTTAAAACTTTTATATTTATTCTTTGCTAGTTCTGACAGTTAATTGCCGATTGCATTTTGTGTGAGAATCACGAGCTTAAAATTGAATTCCAAGAATGCGTTTGAAATTTTTCCCCGCTGATGTAATTCAATAAATGTTTATTTTCTTTTTATTGTAGTCCCATATAATTTGTTTCTTGCTCGTAAATGTTTTCGTTTTTTTTTACTTAAGACGTGGTGATTTACCATAGGTAACCATTTATTTGTCAAGCTTTTGGCATTATTTTTCTCACCATTTGCTGCTAAGGGATTTTCTTTTTTTTTCTTCTTCTTTTTTTTAAGGCATGATTTGTAACTCAAATGTATCATTTATTTAAGTCAGTTATGAGTAGAGAAGTATAATACGATTATCGCCGTTTTAAATATTATCCACATGAACCATTTAAATTTTTTTAACTGTCCAAAGTCATTTATTTCAACCATTTTATGCCTTGAAGTGTTATTTTCATTAAATATTAATCTATACAAATTGGCAAAAAAAGTAATGTAATAGTAAGTACTTCGTTTAAGATAAGATAGTAGTAATAGATATTTATTTAGTACATTTATGAATTTATGTTAACTATGCTTGTAGATTTACATGCATCATTTCTTTACTTTTAACTTATATGTAAATAGTAGAGAGTGATTAGTAGATCAGTGTCCAACAAAATTTTCAAAATTGCAAATAAAGAAATTTATGAAAAATAAATGATAAACACTAAATAGATTAAGGTAATATTTCGCATACAATAATTATTATTCGAAGTTATCATTGAATATAGATGATTCATTTTTATAAACATAAACAATGTAAATACAAAAATTGTGCTTTCCGAAGCGACTAAAAAACATAGATTTTTGTTACACCTCATACAAAAATTGTAGGAGAGCATCCATTTCAAAGTATTTTGCAGAAAGCGTTCATTCCAAAAGTCAGAAAGTGATCTGAACTTATATTATCATTCAGCAAAAATCTGCAGGCGAGGTTACATTAGACTCTAGTTGACCGGAACGTGACTGAAATTTTGATGCGTTAATTCTATATGGAAAAAAATTTCAATAATTTTACTCGTAAATGATTGAAACTTGAAATGTCATCAGGCTAAGATTCGAGTGCTCTAAATAGTCCAAAAATGATCGATAATTATTTTTGCGTATGCTAATAATTATGCTAACATATAATCCTCAAAAAGTACTGTTAGCAACTCACTTAGCGTAATTTCGAAATTCTATCAAAACGCCCATATTTGATCAATTAAGTTTTTAAAAAAGTATTTTTTCTAAATGATTGTGAATGAAACGTCTTCCGAGGAAGAAAGGAAACACGTCGTTACTGTAAATAAAAACATGCTTTAAGCATTTTATGAAGTATCAGATGAGCGCAAAATTTCGTGCTCGGTTAAAATTGCATCAAATGAAACTAACTGAAAAGATGTTTTATGTGTTTGGCTATAATAATTTCAAAAGATAATAGTCGAAAAGTACTGTTAACAACTTATCTCAGTATCGAAATACAATCAAAGCGTCCATATTTGGATAATTAAGAACGAATCTTTTTCTTCTTCTTCTTTAGAATGCGAATGAAACGCCTTCTGGGGAAGCAATGAATACTTTCGTTGCTGTGAATAAGAACACATTTTATAGATTTTATACAGTATCAGGTAACAGCAAAAGTTCATGCTCGATCAGAATTGCATCAAATAAAACTATCTAAAAATGTCATATTTTATATCCGCCTGCAATTATGCCAACAGATTATTGACAAAAGTACTGTTAGCAACTTATTTAATTTTCTATCGAAATTCAATCAAAACGCCCATATTAAAAAAGTTTTTTTTCAAATGATTGTGAATGAAACGTCTGAGGAAAAAAAAGGAAAGACGTCATTACTGTAAATAAAAACTAGTTTTGAACAATTTATAAAGTATCAGATGAGTGCAACATTTCGTAGAATTGCATCATATAAAATTAACTAAAAAGGTGTTTGTTGTGTTTGGCTATAATTAAGCCAAAATATAATAGTTGAAAAGTACTGTTAGCAACTAACATACTTTAGAATCTAAATCCAATCAACACGTCCTTATTTGGTCAATTAAGAACGAACCTTTATTTGCGCCTGAATTGCGAATGAAACGTCTTCCTTGGAAGAAATGAAAACCGTCATTACAGTAAATAAGATCACGTTTTATGCATTTTTTAAAGTATTAAATGAATGCAAGAAGCTGTGCTTGGATAAAATTTTGATGCATCAAATAATAAAAGTAAATGAAAAGTATTTTTATAAGTACAGTAAAATACAGAAAAATTTGTTTAGATGTGCGTTGAAAAGAATATCACGCAGCATTACGTTTAAAGGAAAGTATCTTTAAAAGGATATTTAAAAAAAAAAAGAAAAAAAACATTTTTAAGAGAAATTTTTTATAAATTTACAAAAAAAGAATGCAATTTTATTCAGTAAAGATATTCAAACCTGCATAAAAGGTAAGGAAAATATATAAATGTAAAAATGAATGGAAAATAAATTATTAATGAATAAATCCTATTTTTATGATGATTTTTTTACTCACTTGATTTAAACTCCTTTCGAAGATATAAATTATGCGTAGAAAAAAATTGAATTGTGATGTTACTAAAGCGGCATAAAAATAAAAAATGGTTCGTAGTTTAGAGAGACTAAACTAGAAAATATTTTATGCATCGCATGTCTATTAATTTACCATGATTGAAAATTTTTAAAATGTATTCGAGTTTATGTAAAACCTGATTCTATTTACTCGATTTATATTCATGATCTATTATTGAAAAAGGTTTTAAATTCCCTGAAACTTGAATATATTATTCAGAAGATATTTTGAATTACATTTCCAGTTCATCATTTATTTAGATTAGCTACACAGCAAATTTTTGAAAAGATAAATACACCAAATCCTCCAAAAAGATCTTTAACTTTGTAACACCCAAATTTTTTTAATTAATTTCGGTTTTAATGATTGAAATTTGAAATAATTGTCGAAACATAAGCGTACGTAGTATAAAGCTAAGAAAATATTTATTTATTCATTTTTAGTTTGACATCCTGACTCCATATTCCTTTTAAATTATGTATTGATTTAAGCTGACAATATGAAAAAAGTTGCTGATATCAATGATATTTTAATAATAATATTCGAATATTTTAATATTGTTGAAAGAAATATTGCACATATAATATTTATAATTGTAAAACGAGAAACCTAGTTTCCTCGTAATTTTTAACTCTTTAAATAGTTACTTAACAATATTTAATAAATATTCCATTATTCTTTTCTAATATTTATAAAAAAATATTACATGTTTTTATTTTTGTCGAAATTCAGAGCATTTTATTGTAATCTACTTAATTTACATTTTCGTGTAAAACAGAAATGTCTACAGGTATTCTTATAATACATGTAATCATGTGACTAGTCATCAGCATATGACAAGTTAAGAATCATTCGTATCATTCTTCTTATTTAGCTTTGAAGAAGTAACTCTTCATGGCACTGAAATCCTATTTTGAAAAAAATGGCAAGTTATTTCACTCTCTTAAAAGTTTCTCGAAAAAATTTGTTGAATAACGATTCATTTAATTCGGTACTTTACCATATTTAAACAAAACAGTCAAATACCAGAATTTTTTTTGTTAAGCAGTTTATGGTGCTGCCACCTTTGAGTGATTGAGAAAACAGTATTCTAATAGTTCAGGGTTACAAATTGAGGAGTTCAGGACACTGTAAACTCTTGATGTGAAGGGAATGGATAAAATATTGTAGTGTCAATACTGGGGATCATACCCCTGTTATGTTGGTCACGAGATTGATACATTAGTTTTCTCGGTTACAATCTGTAACCTGCTGTATATATTAGGTGGGCCTATTTGGGACAATACAATTCCAGTAATTAACCGTATTAGGTAAAAGCAGTTAATAAACAGTTTTTCTCACAGTTAACAGTTTGAATACTATGTTATTTATTGTCATTTGACTGCTTTGTTTAAATGTGGTAAATTGACAATTAAATCAACTTTATATTAACTATTTTTTTCAAGAAATTTGTAACAGTGCATACATACGCATACGCAACAAAAGATTTTATTCTAAATTTTACATGGAATTTAGGAATTAGATGACGATGTCGTACTAAATATCTAAACTGAAATATGGCACAGAAATGTTTAGTGTTTACCATAAATATAATACAATACACCATACGCTACGCCATACCTTTACACCATGTCCTTTGGAAAGTGATAATCTAAATTAAACATGGGGTCTTATAACTGGATGATGCTATCTTTCTAGGTAACTAAAATGAAATAAAGGACCGTTACTTTTAATGTTTATCAGAAATATTTTTATCCAATTATTTTTGAATAATATTTAGAATTAAGTACTTTAAAAGAAAAAAAATCCTTTTTAAGTCAGTTTTCATGCTTCCATTTTTTAATATTTTCATATCTTTGAAAGTTTCATTTTTTCATTTCTTTGAAAGTTTGTTGCAATTATTTTCCCTAATTTGAGACCAGTTCGTAAATTTTATATACAGATTGCACTTTAATGTATTTATTACGTATTAAAAGCATTTATTAAGTATTCAAAGTATTATTACGTATTAAAAGTATTATTATATATTAAAAGTACTGAATTTTTTTAATTTTACAAAAAAAAATTACCAGTCCTAATCTTCTTATTTAGGGGCACGACAGCAATTGGTGGACCCTGGCCTTCTCAAGACTTTTCCTTCAGACCTCCCTATTTTTGGACATAGTCTTTGAATTAATCACTTCTAAAATGGCGAGACCCCTTACTATTCAGACATAATACTATTTTTAATTTTTAGTGTGATTCTAAATTATTCAGTTGAAATTTATCGCCAATCATTCCTTTCTCTTTAAAGCACTTTCTAATTACGAAAAGCTTAAATGATAATGAAACACATTCGAAACTAAACTCAATAGTGATTTCAAGCTTTACAAATCTAAGCTGTATTATAAAGAAACATATTTTATTTTAAGGCTGTTTCTATTTAGTGTTACGTACAAATAATTTAAAATTGTATAATGAAACTATCTTA
The DNA here is from genome assembly GCF_043381705.1 of Parasteatoda tepidariorum. Classification (NCBI taxonomy): domain Eukaryota; kingdom Metazoa; phylum Arthropoda; class Arachnida; order Araneae; family Theridiidae; genus Parasteatoda; species Parasteatoda tepidariorum. The sequence goes on from NC_092208.1 coordinate 52,031,894, forward strand.
ATTAATGTTGTATATATATATAGCAAAATTTTAGCCATAAGAATGAAAGAAAAATGTAGTCTTATGCTTTGTCTTAGCTTAAGCTGTAATATAGAATTATTATACTTCCTTTCTTATCTTCTAATTACTGTACCAGTATAGATAACAATTATTGGCATTTAAAGATGTTTTATTGGGTAATTATTTGGAAACATCAACCATAAACTAACCATGGGCAGGAATAAAGGTGCGTGAGAAAGATAGCGAAAATTTTTCTTTATAAAATAATTTTAAGGGTTTCCAAAGGAGAAAAAAGTTTTTTTTTGTAAAGTACCTGGTTTAAACGAAATTTCAACTTTTTCGTTACATTCATTTAGAATTGTTATAGTTTAAAGCAGTAGTTTAAAATGGTATTTAATGGAATCCTAGGGTTCCATAAAAGAGTAAAAATGGTTCTAAGAGGTTTCTCTCATAGCTGGTAATTATCTTTTAAACCTTTAATTGCGTTTGAATTCGATGAATAATGTACTATTTATTTAATCTTTTTTTTTCTGCATTAAATAACAGGTAGGAATCCAGCGGAATGGACGAGGTGGTCCGAGGGGAGATCGTGTGCAAAAGACCGAGTGAGCTCGAGCAAGAAGATACGAGCCTTATGTGCCAACGTGCATGAAGTAGGATGACTAACTGATGAAAATTAATTGAAATAAAATTCCATTAAAAAAATGGTATTTCTTAAAAAATATATTTTATTTTATTTTATAACCGTCTTTAAGCAGCCGACCTAATTTTAGGTTTACGAGCTACCAATGTTCAACTCCGTAACCTTGTAATTTTGAACTCAATCTAAAAGACAAAGGAACTCCTGGATCAAATATTGGGGGAAATTTCCCTCAATATAGGACTTTTTGCTGGAACTGACCCACATTTGCGTTACATGGAGAGGAAAACTAAGAAAATCTCCCACGGTTAACCTCATGGCAAGAGGATTCTAACCCGTGATCCATCTACTACTGAGGTTATTTTACGTCAGCACTGTGGTCGGTACGAGCCGAGTGCGGAATTTAAATCAACCAGCCATCACTGGGATTCGAAACGTAACATATTAATTATACTTAAGAAATATATATAAGTAAAGTTTAAGGATATATATTTCTTAACTTATCATAAAAAAATTAATTATTAAAATAAAAAGTGCATTAGTATTTCATATCATGCTCTCCAAATAAAATAAAATAACTAAAAATTTTAATAAGGAAATATGCTTCCTTAACAAAAATTTTCAGTATTTACAGCAATTCCTTTCAGTTTTCAGTTTAAAAAAAATCCTAATTCGACATATTTTATTCATTTTCTGGTTACATGTATACACCAAAAACAAATTCATAATTAGTCTAGATACAGCGCCAAGATAACGAATTTAACAAATGTTTCTAAAACTTGAAATAAGTTTAAATAATGAAAAAATGTCATTCCTCTAATTAAATATTTTCATAATAAGACAGTCTTTTATTAGTTCACAATATTCTTTATTGTACTTTATTTTTAAAGTTGGGGTTCCACTGAAAGAAAATTGTAGGGTTCCGTAAGTGAGAAAAATTGAAAATTACACGTCCAAAATATTAATTTTGCTTCTTTCATATATATTGCGAACTTATTAATAATGTTTTAGCAATTTTGCATAGTTTTCAATAAAGGATTTATATGATTTAAACTAAGTATTGATTTTTAAAACAAATTGTTTTACGGAAAAAAAACTATTCAAACTAGAGTGTGAACATTTAGTTAGTGTTCTTTAATATTAACTAATGGAAATGTAAAAGATTACAATAGTTTATTATATATGTTTTAAAGATTTCACTTAGATATGCATTATATTTAAAATTTTCATGCACTTTTATCGATTTAGATGCTCTTAGTAATTAATTTAAAAAGTTTGCAGTGAAACTTTTAATTAACAGTGAATCTATGTTAGGAAACAAAAATGTTTTATTAAACTCTCATGATTTAATTGCTTTTCCTATTTTTAAGCATCCAACCACACACAAAAAAAGAAATCGTATAAAATGTCAAAAGCTAAAGCCTCTGATCCTAGTTAAAAGTATAACTAATTTAAAAATGAAAATCCAGTCTCAGTTATAATCTGGAAGGATTTTCTATGCTAGACTTTTACATTTGATATTCTTAAAAATTTCGATAATAATATGTTTTTTTCATTAGTCAAAAGATATAACTTAAAATATTTGTTCAGGATGCTTTGTTAAGAGTTATTTTTTTACTGTCTTTCGTTTTAGCTTAAGCTATTCTAAAGATAATCACACTGAACAAATAATAAATGGGACTGTGCCGGTGTAATGTGTGAGTTTCAAAGATTTCCTGTTTTTTTGCGGGGTCGTTCGTTATTATTGGAGTTATCCAGCACAGAGCAACAAAGAGTTTGTTCCAGTTGACAGATTTTTATGAAGCTTGGTATATGCGTTAAATGAATCGCGGAGAAAAAGATTTCAAATTTCGAAATATAGGTGAGAAAATAATGATAGGAAGATCAAAAATTACATTTGGAAACGTTTAATTATTATTGTTATTTTATCATAGCATATTTTTACTAAGCATTTTTGATAAGCTCATTTTTAAAATGCGTTATAGCAAGTTTAAGCATAGCGTGAATGATTTCTTAATTTATTTGAGTGACATGATAAGTTGCAATATTTCTTACAACTTTATTTGAAAACTATTTTTGTTTTCCATCTTGACTTCTAACACTTCGGTTACAAAACACAATACAATACTTGGCCACTTTGCAATAATCTTTTACAGTTCAGTGAAAAATTAATAACGTTTTTTTCGGACACTAGGATTTTAAACGCTTTATTATTTTCTCATAACCACCCATACAAAAATTTATTATTTTTTTAGGCTTATTTTTGGTTATTTTGTGGTGTCTAAATTGGTTTGAGGTTAATTCGAAGTTGATTTCAAAAACAACCTTAAAAGATCAGCATCCCAAGGTTTATAATCAAGGAGTGTGAAGTTGTTTTATTCACACTTGAATTTGTAGGAAATCTACTTTAAAACAAACAGCTTAGAGAGGTTGTTTTTGAGGTGTGCGTATTATTTTTTCTACACTTCAAGCAAATACGTATATTTTGAGGAGTGAATAATTTCTCCCGATCTAGACTAAACTTATTTCTGAGTTATCTATGAGGTTGATTTTATGAGGTTGAAATTGAGGATTATTAATAAGGTTTTTCTTGGTGCAAAACATAACTTCATTTTCTACCTACCTCAAGTGTAGTTTTTTACATCTGTCTTCCTGTAACTATCTAAAAAACAGCTAGTTTTAATTAAAGGGTGGCCTGCACGATTCTGAGTTTACGACTATCAATGTTCAACTCTGTAGCTTTGTAATTTGAAACCTAATTTAGAAGACGAGGGAACTGCTGGCTCAAGCATTGAAGGAGCACTACAACCTTTGTAAAGGTCTTTTTGGTATAATTAAACCACAGTTGCGTTACATAGAGAGGAAAATCTAGAAAACCTTCCACGGTTAGCTTGACATCAAGGGGATTCTAACACATGATCCCTCTACCACTGAGGTTACTTTATGTCAGCAGTTTTGTCAGTAAGATCCGAGAGCAAAATTTGTATCGACTAGCCAACACTTTAATTCGAACCTGGATCATCTCATCGGGACAACAAGCATTCCATCTAAGAAACTATCTCTTCGTTACTCGTTTGCAATGCGTAAACTATGAATAAACAATATGCAATTCTTTATTTTGTCATTTCATTCCTACGGCCACGTGTATTATAGATGATAATAAATCATTGAGAGTTTATATGATTATTAGCAATTATTACTTGTTATAATCAAGCAAACTCTTATAAAATAACTAAGATTAAGTTCCGTAATCGACGCTCGGTGGCTGAGCTGTAGAGCTTCGCGCTGTCGTGTCACAGGTCCCTGGTTCGATCCTCGGCCCGGGCAAGGCTGACTCAGCCTTTCATCCCTTCAGTGGGTGGATAAATGAGTACCAAGCATGCTTGGGAATTAAACACTGGGGGTTTCGCGTTCAGCTGACTACCTGACCGGAACATCCGCTCCTGCACCCCAGAGCCCAAGGTCAAGAGAACTGAGATGGGCACAGTATGCCTTGGCCCTCTTTGGGCTGTCGCGCCACTGAGTTTTGTTTAGTTTAAGTTCCGTAATCATAAACTAATTCGGAGTCATTCAAGGATTAAAGTTTACGGTCACTTAAAAGTTTATTTGTGTGTTTTTTCCCAAATTTGTATTAATTTTGAAAAAAAAACTTTTTTTTTCATTTTTATATTAATTTATATTTATCGTTTTAAAAATTTTAATACACAAAAATAAATTTTCAAGCTAATTTTTTCCCTTAATGATATTAATCCTTAATTTTGTTTTTTCTAATGTGCCATAAACTTTAATTAACTTTAAAATGTATTACTTTACATATATTTTTTGATGTAGTATATGCTTACAACGTATTTAATTGGAATTTAAGTTTGAACTAATTTATCCATTAGTTACAATTCTATTAAAAAAAATTAAGGCATCATTTGTTTTGTGAATTTTCGTCTAGTGCTCCTCATGGATGAAATACAAATTTTTATTTCAGCTCTCAATTCTTTAAGAAAGAAGTTTGAGAAGAAAACAATAAATGTAACAATTGGTTTCTAACTCATTTTTTTTTATTGTATACTGCTTAGTTCTTTCATTTTTTCAAAAATCAATACTCTTTAAATCTTAGTAAGACTAGAGATTTACTGTCCAATAAAAATCTTTTTCGTTCCAACAGTTTAACTGTCAGTAGTGAAAAAACAAAACTCTTTTTTATGCTCTTAGACACAATATTTCTCTGTAGAATTCTAGAAAAAAACATTGAAAATAGTTTTAATATTTTCTTCCTTAGTTTAAAAGGTATAAATTTGAATGTTGTAGTTTTGCAGTTTAGTATATCTTCTTTAATTTTCTTTATCATAATTCTTTTTAATTTTAATTGGTAGCTTGTTTCGTTATACCAATTTAAAATAAGTTAAGTACGTACTTGAAATATTAATACTGTTCTTTTTTTCTGACCTCGTTTACTTTAATTAGAAATTTTTGTTGTTATAATTGTGATATAAAACATAATTTAATAATGTTGAAACCTAAAAATAAAGCAAGCACTTAAACTTACTGATCTAATAAATAATTTCACAACAAATTTATTTTTTATGTTTTTTTATAACTAAATATTGTAATAAAAGTAAAGTGATTTAATTTTAAGATTCATTAAAGATACAACATTTTAATATTTCAATATTTTTTTAATGGCAGGCACTTGGAATGTATTGTCCCATTAGCCTCATACGCCAGGACTGCTACTCTCTTCTGGTTTCCCAGTGGGCACCTGTGGGAAAGCAGCATCGCCCACGTCACACAACCACAAACCCGTTTACAGGGCGGATCACATTCACACACACAAAGGAGAAAGGACATAGAACACAGAGAGAGAGAAAGAAACATCCATGTCCTGAGCTGGATACGAACCCGCAACCATCGGCTCCGCAGTCAGACACGCTAACCACTCGGCCACCTGGTCGTCTAATTCTTCAATATACTTCAATGCAATATAGGCCGCGATAGCCTGGTCGGTAGGGTGCTGGGCCCATATCCAAGAGGTCGTGGGTTCGATCCTCGCCGGCCGAAGACTCCCCGTGTAGTAAATGGTGACTGATGCACGTTAAATCTGTCGAGTCTCAAAGTCCTCCATGTTCCCATAACAAATCAATACCCCTGGGGGTACTGATCCTGGAGTTTGGGTGTCTTCTAGATTGGTTCAAAATTACAAGGCTACGGAGTTGAACGTAAGTAATCGTAAACCCATGAAATTGGGTCGGCTGTTCAACGACGGTTATAAAATAAAATGCAATATACTTCAGCTAAAAAGAATTTAGCGCAATAATTTCACCAAGATAAGGAGTTACGAAAGTATTTTCTGAAGAAAAAAAAAGAGCATTTATCTGATTGACGTTCCTGAAAAGTAAATAAAGCAGTATTTACATATTATTTTGAAATGCTTAAAATGTACTGTTCATACAAAACTAGGAAATATTGTAATGCAAACGCTAAGACTCATACCCCTGTTTTGTCGGTCATGAGTTTGGCAGATTAACCCTCTCAGCTATAACATGTACCCAGCTGCAATAAATTAAGTAGCTTTATTAGGTAGGCTTAGTAGTTGGTGTGATAAAATTCTGGTTGTTTAACCGTATTTGGGGAAAGCAATTAATAAACGTTTTCTTACTATTTAAAATGTTCACGCCGGGGTGACCCACCGGTGGGTCAAGCTAGATTGTCTCATCTTGGCAGCACACCGGAGTAAAAACTGGTAACAATAAATTTCATTTTTTAGTTTTTTCCGGGAATAATAAAAATCCATAACTACCAATTCTTTTTAACGGATGCAATTTTTATATTGAATTGCTTCTTCACCGTGATAAATTTCCTTACAGTGAATTGTTATTGTTGAGAATAGATTAACTCCTCCCGAATATTATCTAATATTGAAATAGTTCTTCTACCAGTATTTTCTCTTTTCCCGTACCAGTATTTTCAGTTTTCCCAGCGTGAACGCGTTAATGAGTTTCAAAATTTATAACAGTAAACATTCTTATTCCAAACTTAATTGACAAACCATCAGAGAAGATTTCACGATTTCATGCGCCTAGTTGACGCAAACCAGTATAAATTGTTTTTAATAGCCATTTCAAACATAATAATTTTTTTATCCATTGAAAAAAAAATCAAAATTTACTTAATTCTTCTAATCGTTGCATAGAAGTAAGGCACAATGCCCTTATCTTTAAAGAGAGAGCTGTGATTTTTCCCCCGCAGAAAATGAAGTAATTCATCTAGTCGCAAAAAAGGGACAATTAGCATTGTATATGTGCTATATTTGCTATATTTGCTATATTTGCTATAGGGACAAGTTTTTATTATTATAAACTTCCCTTTTTGAAAAAATGACTTGTATAGTGATAGAAAAAAAAACAGGTAATTAGCTCTGATTTTTCGTTTTAATTACTCAATTGTAAACAATGAAAGTTATTTGATGCTTTTAAACTTTTCTTCTCTTGCCGTAGAATTAAAAATAGTTTTGTAAAAAAAAATTCCATATTTTCGTAGTCTCATTTTAAGTAAGTTTCGTTTCTTTTGCCATTTAAAAGTTAAAAGAACAATAAATTAGTTACTCAAATAGTTGTTAAAGTAAAAAATCATTATATAAAGGTAAAACTAAAGTAAACAGCAAGGTTAACAAAATACTATCTGATTCAGCTTTCCTTTCTTAATTTTTCTTTCCTTAAAATTTTTCTTTCCTTTATTCTACTTCTTCTTATTATTAATTTTACAATGACAATAAAAAGGTGGTTATTACTGTAAAACTATAAAACTTAGGCTTGTCAAAGTATATATTTAAAGCAAATTTTGAACTCGTAAATTTAAGGTAACATATAGGAATGAAAATTAATCACAAGAAATTCATATTGCTTAATTTTAATTTGAAACTTGAAATTATACTTAAGGAAGATGAAACGAATTCACATTTAAAAACTCTAAATTATAAATAACTAAACTGAAAAGAAAAATTATGCAAATTAAGTGGAAATTTAATCCAATAAATATTTCCAGTATAAAAGCCTAAATTATTTCCCAACTATTGTAATAACTATGCTTACTCAAAACCTTATATAGCAAAATTTGTATTCGCAATTAAGTAAAATAAATAAAAATTTATAATTAAAGTAAATAAAAATTAAACTCAAGAGAGGCTGTTAAAATGTAGTTTAATTGATATGATATGATGAGCCATATGAAATCATATGACGTAAAAATAAAAATGAAATAAAATCTTAGTTAAAGTATCTGAATAACTAAACAGAAAGAAAAGTTGTTGCAAATTACATTTAGCTCAAAATTTATACAATAAATCTGACCAATATGTACCGATAAGGAATAATGAACTACAATAGAAATTTACTTAAATTTTTAAGTGTTTCTTTTAAATGAACAATTTAATATATTATTCAAGATAAACAACTAAATTATTGTTTTAGAAGTAAATGAAAGCATTTATCTGAACAAAGAATAACAGTGTTAACAACTTTTAAATTACATACGCCACAAATGCTGGTGTTGCAGAAACATGTTAAAAATGTCATCAATCAAATCAGATTTTAAAACAATTGCGGATATCACTGTATGTATTTTTGGGGGCATTCAGCAATTTAAAACCCGTTTATCCAAAAATTTCAACTGTCATCATTCCCTCTTGGCTTCGTCGAAAATAATACTTGGAGAAAACAGTTCTGGTAAAATTATCGAACTGATATGGTAATGGCATTTTTGGTGGAAAAAAAACATTAGGGGAGGGTAGCCTAAAGCGGGTAAGTTAACGATAAACTCTCAAAAGTAGTAGTTTTTGGGCTTTTATCGCAGCGTTTTTGATTTTATTTCTTAAGAGAGATCTTGAATTTTAAAATAAAAAATGATTATTGCGTTATTTTAAATTTTATGATTTCTTATTATCAAAAATAAAAGACTCTGAAAAAACCCGCTTTGCCCTACAAGGTGCCTGAAGCGGGTAAACCGTTCGGGCAAAGCGGGTAAGCACCATAGATTTTACAAATACAAGCGCTTATTAATTTTCTTAAACATTAATAATGAGACCCTAATCACACGTATAATAAACGTTAAAAATAACATTTAAATAACAATTTTAGACTTATTTCATCAGTCTCAAATTATGATTTGTTATTCTTGACACAGTTCGCAATAATACTCTTTTGCAATTTTTTCCTTGAAGTTCTTTGTTTTTTAGTTTTACCTGGTTTACTTGTCGAAGGAAGATTTTTAAAATTTTTTTTAACAGCAGCATTGTTACTAAGACGTTTCTTCTTTTCTTCCTTTTATATTTGCATATTTTTAAATGGTGAACTTGTTAAAACTTCAGTTCTTTGAGTCTTACGTTTACGACTAGTTTTGTTCGGAGGTGCTTTTGGTAGCGGTGTAATATCCAAAGGCTTCACATGAGGTGTCAATGGCTCTTCTACTGGTTGAAATGAATTGTCACTAGTTGTCGTAGAACATGAAGGATCATCTTCAACAGCTGAATCATACGAAGTTACTCCGTTTGTGCGCCGTAGCGAAATCCTTGAAGCTTGAGAGTAATTGTGATCCACGTTTTCAAATACAGATGTAGAAGTGGAGCAATCAGAATTATTAGAAAGACGCAAAGAATTAGAAAGACGTATCTACCCGTTTTGCTCTACCCGCTTTGCCCAAAAGCATATTTTTTACTAAAAAAATTATAACCTTAAATAAAAAAAAATAATAAAAAAATTTGAACTTCGTAGTTTATAGGTAAATAGTGTTAAAATAATATAATAATATTGACAATAGAAAAAATAAGCCGGCTTTCGACTAGCTACAAGTTGCATACCTTGAGATTTTTTAATAAACTTATTAATTTATTTATTTTGTGCTTGGTTACGCCATGTTGCTTTACTTCTGCTCCGCTGGGACTGATTGAAACTCGTGATTATTCGGGTAATCACGGCATACTTAGATATCGGGGCTTGCGCGCCATGTTGCGGGATACAAATGCTTACCCGCTTTTGGCTACCCTCCCCTATGGGGTAATAAAACCAAAACATACGATATTTAAACCATTCATTTCGAAATTTCTCTATTCATATGGTAACGGTTCATATGGTAACCGTCAAAATAATAGTTCTTATTACAACACATTTAGTAAAAAAGACAAAACTGAAAATTAAATTTAATCGAATAAATGATTTTTATGCCATACTCTAAGCTCTAAGGCATTGTGAAAAAATTACGAAATTTTACCCCATTTAGCCAAATTTCATCACAAGTAATGAAACCCTATTTTATATTAATTTTACTAATATCATTACCAAAACCTTTGAGTAAAACTTACCGAGCTTTTTGGTGTTTCCGTAGAGCAAGAAATTCAATGAATTTCAGTATATTATGGTAGTTTTGAACACAACTTTTTCTCAGTGTACTTGAAACGTACACAAACTTTAACAAATGATTTTTAATACAGAAATAAGAATACAAAAGACTTCATAATAGAAAGCAATTTTTTAATTAATAATAAAACCGTTTGTTAACATCCAGTTATAACTACGGAAGAAAGTTAACACTATAATATGGGAAAGTTAACACTATAATATTATTTTTAGAGTTTAAAGCAAATATTCAGAAGCTCAAATCTGGAGAAAACTATTCAAAGTTTATCGAATTAAAAACTGGTAAAAAAGAAGGAAATAAAAACACCGATCCCATATAAATATTACCTGATTTGAATTAAAATGATAAAATTCGTCTGAGTTAAAAATTACTAAGGAAAATGTAATTTTTTTTATATCAAAACTCTTTTCCTTATCTTAAAAAGTGTTATTTACATTCTTTTCAAATAAAATTATTATTATAATTGTTATGAATTTAAATTTAATCGTTACTACTGTTCTTTATCATGTTTATAAAAATACTAAATGATCCTTGTTTTTGTTTTCTTGAATTACAAAGCCATCTTTTTTCTTGATTTTTTTTAATACTATATTATCATTGTTTTTATTTCTGTTTATTGAATTAACAAAATAATCATTTGGTACTATTATAAAATATTATTGAATTAAAAAAAATTTAGTATAGTACATCACTATTAACTGAAATGATACTAAGTACCAATATTTTAAAAAGGTGAATTTAGCACGTATTGCTTAATTAACAAAATGTTTACCAACATTTAATTAGTTTTATATAACAGTTCTCCTATCTAAGCCCTAAAAATCATAAGTTTCACTTTTTAAATAAATATGTATCACTTTTTAAATAATATATGTAAAATACATTTCTCGTAGTTAAAGAAAATAATTATTAAATAGCAAGATTTACATTTTTATGTTTAATATTTTATACACATTTCAAATAACAAACCAATAATTCAATTTTGTATCCAGATAACATAATTTATCCCATAAATTGTTCGTTAAAATAAAGAAAATCTAAATTTTCTGAAACATGTTGCAATTTTTTTACTAACGTTTATAAAACGTCAAAAAATGTTTTTTAGCAATTTCATATGCCATGACGTTTACATTATAGGTTGTTGGAAATCAGACACAATGATTATACATTAAAATTATGATGCAACATTACATTTATTCTCAGAGCATCTTTGTCTAATATCACTATCTAATACCTTGTCCAATACATAATGTATCTTATATCATCGCATTCGTATGCAGTATTTGAGTTTCGATTTTCGAAATTTAGTATTAAAGCTTTTAACTGTAAACTCTTAATAATTGAATTAGTTTATATAAGTTTTGTCTCAATGGAAAAGATTATTGCTGTTGATAATAACTCAATAGTTTAAGTGCAAAAATATTTGTATTTAGACAAAAAAAATATGCAACGGTGATAGCAGTTATAGCACAGTTATAACTTAAATATATACTGTTAATAATCATATAATCCTTGTTATAACAAAAGAGGATAGAAAATGCTTGCAAGTGTAATTTACGACATATGTTTCAGTTGAAAAATTATTAAATTTCAGCCAAAAAAATGGAAATAAATTAAAGTAAAATTAAATCAACAAAGTTTTTAAAAATCAAGACAAATCCGGTAATTTAAAATTCATCCGAATCTAGCAATTTTCAAATAAAAATGAATCCAAACAGTTATCAACGGTAGAATGATAATTAATATTTTGGGTATTGACAAAGGCATATATTGAGCAGAAATCAAGAAACTGTTAAATATATAAGAGAAAGAGATAAAGAAAAATAGCTTGCTTGTATATATTTAATTTGATTGCTCATATCAGTGGTTGCTTGTATATTTGTTTGTTTGTATAGTTTTTATTGTTTGAAGTTTATTGTAATGAAGTTTAATGTTTTAATGTAAAGTTTTTACTAATGTATAAAAGTTAACATCAGTATTTTGGGAACGACATTAAAAAATTCTAATAATAAAGCTAAATATTTAATAAACGGAATTTTAGTTAATCTAAACGGCTTAATAAAAATAACAATATCAAAATAATCGAAGGTAAACAATACTACCTCGATTCATTATATTTTCTCACTTATTAAAAATGAATTTTCATTAAGAAAGTTCATTACTTTCATTACATACATTAGATATAATGTTTCTAATTCATTGTATACATTAGATAAAAACCCTCTCGTTAATTTGATTATCAAAAAGGAAAAAAACAACTCTTAATCAATTCAAATTAATGAAACTCTAATAATTATTGAGAAGTTATTTGCTTTAGACTATTAATCTGATAAAGTAAACAAAAAGAAAAATGCCAATGCCGTAATTCATAATTTTTTTTAGCAGGATTAATATGCTTTTGATAAAAACGGTGCAAAAAGTGCTTGCATAAATATTTTTCTTAAATAAGAGAAAAAAGTAGCTTCTTCTTAAATATTACAAGTACATAACTAAAGGTATTAATACGAAATTCTAATAAATACGTGTTACTAAAAGGCTCTATCTTTTTCAAGCTTCGTTCACTAACTTCCACGATTATTTATTTCGAAATCACTTCAACTTTGTGACGATAAAAATAATTAAAGAAATTTCAAGTAATACATCCGAAAATTTTCATTACATAAAGATAGATTTAATTTGATTCTATTAGGATAAAATTTAAAACTAGATATATGACTCAGAAACTAATGCAATTTTGTCCTCAATAGCTGCTTTTTCAGAAAAAAGTTATTACATAAATCTTGATAGCGTTAAAATATTCTTAAATAATTTTTACTTCAGAGATTATTTAGCTTCATCGCAAAATGTTAATTATTTGTATTTCTAAAGAATTTTTAAAAACACTTTATTTATATTGCATACTGAAGAGTTTTACACAAGATTTACTGAAAAAGCAAATATACTTTATTGTCAAAGCAAATAAAACTTACTGTTTAAGAATTCCATAAAGATAATTAAATTACTCTAGGTAAGTTGCTAGTGTCATAAAATTATCTTTAGTTTATTAAGAAAAATATTATTTTATTTTTTAGCATTTAATTTTGATTAACAATCTCAATCGGAAAAACAACGATAATGGAGAATAAGGAGGAAAGATAAATAAATTTTGATGGAAAGTACCGTTGAAAAAAGGTTATGTAAGTATTTTACGGATAAGTAGCGTAAACTAACCAGTGGAGGAACACTTAAACATAGCTTGTCTTTAAAAAGATCATAATAGTTTCAACATTTGTAATTTTAGTTAAATGACAGAATCAATATATTTGTTATTAAATGACAGTGTCCTTTATAAAATAATTAGCCTACCCCATAAACTATAAAGCTACCAGATAAACTAATAAAGCTACGTTGCACAATTAAACACTATTTGCTAAAACACGACTCAACTACAACCTAATTCCAATGTCAATTACCTAACAAAAATCCAAAATTCAATGTTCATTTCAATTTCTTTTTTTTTTTTTACGATTTTGAAAGCATGCTAATTGTGACCGTAACTAACCGTAAACTTTACGGTTGATCCGATAGACAGACCACTACCAGTTATTTTGTTATAATTTTAGAAACAAAAAATTCTAACAATGTAGTAAAAAGTGAGTATTCGAAGTCAGTATTCAGTTGAAAACAGATTTCAGTCTGTACTTGATGAAGCTTTAAAATTAGCGGTATTCCAAATAAGAGTGGCATAATGGGAAAAATGTTTGCTCGCGTGTTTAAGGTTTGCCTTTAGGAATCATTTGTAAGCTAAAAGAAATTATGTTAGTTTAAATTCTGCTTTTTTGTGAAACTATTTACAAAACTGTTTACAACAGTCTTGGAGATTCGTTGCAATCTTTTTTTATTCGATGCCTTATCTTAACCGAAAAAATCTTTTGCACCAAAAACTCAGTAGAATTAACTCAACAATTTTTGTTCAGTTAATTAAATAATTGGTTAAGAATTTGCACAATAGTATAGCGGAGTGACAATAAAACACTTTAATCTTCCATAACTCTTTTTTTTTTCAGAATAGGTGAACATTTGAAAATGTAAAACAAATTATATAAGTTAATATACCGATTCAGAGCCGCGATGGCTCAGGGGATAGAGCGCTCGCCTTCCAATGTAGCGAACAGGGTTCGAATCCCAGTCGTTGCACCGACCACAGTGCCGACGTGAAATATCCTCAATGGTAGACTGATCATGGGTTAGAATCCCTTTGCCGTCAGGTTATCCGTGGGAGGTTCTCGTGGTTTTCCTCTCCATGTAACGCAAATGCGGGTTAGCTCCATCAAAAAGTCGAGGAGTTCCCTTGTCTTCTGGATTGGGTTCAAAATTACAAGGCTACGGAGTTGGACATTAGTAGTCGTAAACCCATAAAATTGGGCCGGCTGTTCAACGACGGTTATAAAATAAAAATATAAAATATACCCATTCAGACCTCAGTTTAATGACCCAGAACAAATTTTACTTTTTTGCTTCATTCATAAATTATTCAAGTCAAAATAAATTTATGCGATTTTATTTTACGACGAATGGATTATTACTATAAATAAAATTTACTAATCAACTATGAAGTTATACGGAAAAAAATGCGAAAATAAAACCGTTGAAAACGTTGTCTGGTTTCAATCCTAGCCACATTTATTTGATCCGAATATTTAAAAATGTAATCAAACATTTGATCTTTTACCAACGAGGTCAGTAACAGTCAAAATTTGGAGAAAGATGTTAAAGTTGCTTTGACATTCTTTTAATTATATCTTTTACAAAAAAAAAAATAATAAATATTCTTTCATGTTTACAAACTTGAATTAAATGTCCTATTAACTTACATAAATATTGCAAACTATGAAATTAAAGTTTAGCATATAAAATTTAAAAAAAATAATGACTCATCCGAGTTACTTGAGCTTTTTGTTCTAAAAGGTAGCTGAAACGGGGAAGAGAGGTAAGCATTGGGTTTTCCGTTTAGACAACCCTTACCGTATATAATGTATGCGTTTTCTCAAATTACATTAAATGAAGAAAAAGCAAAAACATTATTGAAATCAAAGGAGCCACAAGAAAGAAAAGCGGATACACGAAACAGCGAAAGCTGAATAATTAAGTCTGGAGACGGAAAAAAGTTGATAGCCGATTACTTGAAACACCTTCAACAACTTGCAATCAAATAGGTTTTGATCTCACCTACCTTCCTTGATTGAGAATTATTAGACTTCGATAAATTTCTTTTCGATAGTATTTCTGTTCCGATCTTCGCATAAATACTAACTTGGGACCTATTTTCTTTCTTGTTCTCATTTTTGATTAGAAAAATTTATATTAAGGGTAATCTTTACTAAACACACTGCATTTTCTCTGCACATGGTTAAAGCTAGTTAATTATTTAATTCTGTCTCGAATTGGAAAAAACTCTATAAAACTTGGTTGTATAGTTGCCAAAAGTTTTGATGTTGAGCTAAACTGAAATTTTTTGCCATGTACGCAGTCACATTTTTTCGTTTATTTTTTACTGTAATAGTTCTATTTATTATTTGTTTGTTTACTTACAATACATACTCTCATGCTCACTGAAACACATTAAATTACTTCATTGAAAAGCACATTTTGGAAAATATATTAGCACTAATTCTTTCAAACACTTGTTATTTAGTCAATTTTATATAATTTCTGCACTTAAAAATGTATTTTGTCAGTTTACCTCAACGCGAAAAATGGTGGCAACTATAAAACAATTTTTTTCCAGTGTGCACTTTACAGAAATTAATGCATTATTAGAATTCAACTAATATGCATCGACACTAATGGTGCTGATTTCCCTTTAAAATTAATTATTGATTCACCCTTTTATCAATCTAATGATGTACTATATTATATTAAAGAAATTATTTCGTTAATGGAATTCAACTATTAAGAATTGTAACTATTGGTATAGATTTTCAAACACTTGCTATTTAGTCAATTTTATATAATTTCTGCACTTAAAAATGTATTTTGTCAGTTTACCTCAACGCCAAAAATGGTGACAAGTATAAAAAAATTTTTTTTTCAATGTGCACTATTCAGAAATTAATGCGTTATTAGAATTCAACTAATATGCATCGCCACTAATGGTACTGATTTCCCTTTAAAATTAATTATTGTTTCACCCTTTTATCAATCTAATGATGTACTATAATATATTAAAGAAATTATTTCGTTAATGGAATTCAACTATTAAGAATTGTAACTATTGGTACAGATTTTCTAACACTTGTTATTTAGTCAATTTTATATAATTTCTGCACTTAAAAATGTATTTAGTCAGTTTACCTTAACGCCAAAAATGGTAGCAACTATAAAACAATTTTTTTCCAGTGTGCACTTTACAGAAACTAATGCATTATTAGAATTCAACTANCAACTAATATGCATCGACACTAATGGTGCTGATTTCCCTTTAAAACTAATTATTGATTTACCCTTTTATCACTCTAATGATGCATTATATTATATTAAAGAAATTACTTCGTTAATGGAATTCAACTATTAAGAATTGTAACTAATGGTACAGATTTTCAAACACTTGTTATTTAGTCAATTTTATATAATTTCTGCACTTAAAAATGTATTTTGTCAGTTTATCTCAACGCCAAAAATGGTGACAACTATAAAAGAATTTTTTTTCAGTGTGCACTTTCCTGAAATTAATGCATTATTAGAATTCAACTAATATGCATCGCCACTAATGGTACTAATTTCCCTTTAAAACTAATTATTGATTTACCCTTTCATCAATCTAATGATGCATTATATTATATTAAAGAAATTACTTCGTTAATGGACTTCAACTATTAAGAATTGTAACCAATGGTACAGATTTTCTTTGAAAAATAATTATTGATTTACCAGTTTATCGATTGTAATGATGCATTATATTGATATGAACTAAAAGAGTTTACTACGATGTTTTCAACAACGATGCTATAATTAATTACTTTTATTGAATTTTATTTTAAAACAATATAAAGGACTTAATATTATTAAGGCATTGATTAGCTAGGTTTTTCACGTCATCTTTTGCAAGGCCTATTATAAGCATTATTATCTCTTCAATATTAGATCATTTAAGAAGCGAAAGAATTATAAAGAATATTCCCATTTCAAATAGTTTAAACTGTACCTTGCACTGCTTTTCAGATTGTAATGCACTGTTTTAAATCTCAATCACTTGTAGAAGAGTTTGAATCAGTTCAAGATTTTTTTAAGAGTACAAATTAAGAATACATTTATAATTTGTTATTTTTCTTATGTATTCAAAGGAAAAAGTGGTCTGGTTTTTGTTTTATTCTGTTTTAAATTCAATTTATTAACAGAAGCATATGAATATCATGAAGAATATTTTGACGAGTGCAAACGAGTGTATTACAAGTGTAAATTATATGTTTAATTCAGTTCTTACATACTACTGTTAGAATTTTCATTCTGAAGTTACTGCAAAATAACTGGCAACAATCTATCCATCAGATTGATCATAAAGTTTAAGGTTATAGGAATATTTCTTTAACCTTACGGTTTTGAAACTGTTTACAACTAGCATAGTTTCTAAACCATAAACACGAAACTTCAACTGACATTGGAGCTCAGTGGTTGATGCTTCATTTAAGCGTAAATGATAGATTCGTATTTAAATAGTCTAGGGTCACAAATTGAGGTGCGCAAGACGCTAAAAACGTTACATGTATTGAAAGAATGAAAAAAATATTGCTCGATCAACGGTGGGATTCGAACCCCTGTCCAGCGTGTCATAAGATTGATCAATTAGCTCTCTCAGCTACAGTATGTACTCAATTTCACGGAACAAAATAGCTTCATAAGGTGGACCTAATTGACTCGGATAGAATTCTGGTGTTTAACCATACAATCAATAAAAACTTTTTCTCACACTTAACAGATAGACTACCATCTTTTTATGGTTATTTAACTGTTATGGGAGAATATGGTGACATAACAATAAAATAAATTGCTATTTAACGTTTTTACTGAAAATTTCTAACAATGTTTATAAAGAAAATATTTCATGTTTCATGGTTTCTGCATGCAAGTATAATTAGTAGATTTGTCTGATTTTAAAATAACTAACGCCATGTTGCGTGTGAAATATTTCTATAAATGTATTTTCATCGTTTTTTACATTAGCTTTTTATTTCCTCAAACTCCAAACAAATGTAAAAAGGCAAAAATATTCAACACTGCTATTTTATTTATAAACTTTTTACCTGCAATTCTATCAAGCAGCTTGGCTATTTCAAGCTTTCTTAATAACCCAATAACTTTCTACTCTCTGGGATCAATCGCAACAGTTATTTCATTTATATTATTTCGCACTTCAATAACTTTAAAATTTAATCGACTTCCAGCAATCGTTAATAATCTAAAAAGGCACAAAAATGTATCATTCAAATTCTTTGCAGGTGTAATTTTATGGACATTTATAAGCATTTTAGGTTTTTCAGTGTTTTTCAGACACATTTTTAAGCTAAATACAATGAAGCCATTTATGGAAGGTACAATTTTCGAAGCTAAGTTAGGAAATCATACTTACTCCACTATTATCGGGATAGCTTTTCCATTTTATTATTTTTTAAGTTTTCAATTACCCGTAAACAGCTTTGCTGTATTTTATGTAACTGTCAATTACCAATTAAAATGGCAGATTCAAAGCTTGATGTATAATTTGGTTTCTTCTAGAAAATCATCATTTTACGAAGATGTAAAGCAGAGATTTATCAAAACAGTTTCATTAGTTGAACACATTGACAATGATTTGTCCCTGTCGGTGTTCTTGACTATTATACTTGATGCAACAGTTGTTTTCTTCTATATATCTGTGTCTCTTCATCATGATGAGTTGTATGGTGCTGAGCAAAAACTATTGATGTTTGGTACTTTTTTAAACCAATTTACTATCCTTTTCGCTATGACATTTTCAGCTTCAATGGTGTCTGAAAATGCAGGAGAATTTTACAATGTCGTAAGGAAAATACCGTGGAGTAACAGCCTATCAAATAAACAGCTAGAGCATTTGCTGTATTTGGCAAAAGAAGAAGTGACTCTAACAGCTTGGAAAATTGTGCCACTGAAGAGAAATGTGATTTTTGGGATGTATGGAGCAATTTTAACTTATGCTTTTTTAATTGACAATATGAATTTCATAAAATAAATTTTTTTGTTTACCTACCATTACTAATTCTGATGTTTTATACGGAACAAAGAAACTCAATTATCGAGCGTAAATTAAAAGTGGATAATTTCGCATTTCTTTCCCTCGCTGAGAAAAACAATATGGTCGAAACTACCAGACTATAACAAAATTCTCCATGTACTGTGAGAACACCGAAAAGCTATATAATTTTTTCAGAAGCGCTTTGGTACTGATTTTTGCAAATTAAACAATATTATATGGTTTTTACACATGATGAAAGTCGGTAAATTTGGTAATTTTGTCATGATGCTTTAGAACATGACATAAAAACCATTTATTTGATCAATTCTACTTTTCAGTTTTGTATTTTGTTTTCTAAATGCATGGCAATAAAAATTATAATTTTGAAAACCAGAATTTTCAAGGAAGTGGAGCCATAAGAATGGAAAAATTATCAAATTAAAGGTTTAAATAACTTATATTTTGGATTTAAGAACCAGAATTATGATACTTTTTTAACCTGAAATGTCATTGCCATGCAGTACGGTAATTGTATCAATATTTTTTTCTCCGTACCCGATGAATTGTGTGACAAAAAATAAGATTTTATGTTTCTTTAAGCCATTGAAATGTATTTGAAGTAAGCTATTGTACTGGAAAATTGTGTTCCACGCACATTAAGATGTTTTTGATATGTAATCGTAAAACACGTCACAGAAATAAAAAATAAAAAACGTCAGAGGTTCGTATCACTGAAATGAGAAATATTGTTCCGATTTGTGTGATATTATCTATCAATAATTACAAGTAGAAAGTAATTATTGATAGATAATATTGATAGAAAATGCTTAACGCCTAGCAATAAGTTCCATCTGACGGTTTTGATTGGAGCATCTGAGAAATTCTCGGTAGTGCAATTAGTTAAGAAAATATCTTTTAGAATGGAACTTCCTATATATGGTGTCACATTTCACCCAAGACCTACCCTCTTTATTGCACGTCATGCTATGAGTAATGCATTAAGCGTAATGCTAATGCGTAATGCATTAATAATGCATCACATAAACATGTAATAAAAATTAAAAACAAAATAAACGAACATATATAAAGTTTTATTTCTACACTTAAACGGTAAGTTGAAATGACGTTTGTGAGTATAACTAACAACAATGCTAGTTATGTTTGCTTCTATTTTACTGAAAAATATGAAAAAAGAAATATAATTCTAATAGATTTAATCTGCTGATTTTAAAGGTTATAATTTAAACCAAAATGTATTATGTAACACCTCTTGGTGATAAACATAAAACAGAATGAAATAACAGCCAGAAACTGAAGAATTTGCTGTGTTCGTTAAAAATAAAAGTTTTTTCGATAGCTTGAAAATAGTTTGATTGGAACCAAAACTTGATTTATGAATATCACTTTTACAGTTTTTTTTCTTTTTTTGAAAAATGTGAGAAGGATCAAGTACTTTAAGAAATATATATCAAGTCAAAAGTCTCAAAATATATGAGAGAAACACTTTTGAAATATTTATTTAATGATAGAGATACCAGTTTTGACCCTCAAGCCACCCATCTCAAGGAAATTTAACATATTTATAGAAATCCCCATTTTTTAACTTCAGATTTGGACTTTCCTAAACAATAACAAGAGAGTTCCCCAACTTGACTCACAGAGCTTGGCATTTTGGTGCATAGATGGCGTTGTAATCAAAATAACTAAAAATGGAGTAAAAGCTGTTTAAAATAAATCTAGATATTTTGAAGAGAGTTTGTAACAAATATTGTTTTATTTAAAGTTATTTATTGCATTATACTAAATAATTTCAACAGAACAATATCATTTTCCACAACTTCAAAATCCAGTTTGCTCAGATATCCAGATATTTTAGAGTCTGTATACCTTGAAAAATACTCACCTAAAAATAAACAACTTAAGAAATAACTAAACTCGACATTGTTTTATATTATGAAAAAAATATATGAATTATGCCACAAGACTCGACATATTTGTCCCAGTTCTTGTGACGGAGCGTGGAAAACTTTTAAATTTTAAATAGAGCACATTACTTTTTATCATAGATTTGGATTCTCCAAAGAAAAAAAAAGGCTGGTGTTTATCAGATATTTGATATTTAACTACTGCCATCAATCAGAAATCACATGAAACTAGTTATTGATAATATCGTATTTAAAGAGAAATGATTTGTTGTTGTTGTTCATTTACGTCGCACTAGAGCTGCACAATGGGCTATTGGCGACGGTCTGGGAAACATCCCTGAGGATGATCCGAAGACATGCCATCACAATTTTGATCCTCTGCAGAGGGGATGGCACCTCCACTTCGGTAGCCCGGCAACCTGTACGCGAAGTCGAGCACTTTACGGTAGAACAGTTTAACGAGGACCAATACCGCACACCTTCGGTCCCTACGCAGGCTGATCCAAGTGGTCGTCGGTCACCCACCCGCACACTGCGGGACTAAAGAGAAAATGAAAGACAGTGTAAGTTATTTGCTTATCAGAAGGAACATTTTGAAAAATTCGATTCTTGAAGTTATGATTTTTACTCCACCGATTTAATTTTGTAGTTTTCAATCATTTTTAATTAAGTTTAAAATTTGATTTCGCCTTTTTTTTTTAAAGCTAATACTGAAAATTGTTAAAGCAAGTTTTACATCATGTTTAAAGTATGCTGAAATTTTCTTTATCTTCTAAATGATGCTATCGGATAAAACCTAAACTTTATCAGTCAGACATGACTGGGTAGCTAATTTGAAATCCATTTATATTTAATAATAAGCCGACCAGGTGGCCGAGTGGTTAGCGTACCTCACTACGGAGTCGATGGTCGCGGGTTCGAATCCTGCTCAGGGCATGGATGTTTCTTTCTCTCTGTGTTCTACGTCCTTTCTCCTTTGTGTGTGAATGTGACTCGCCCTATAAACGGGTTTGTGGTTGTGTGACGTGGGAGATGCTGCTTCACCGCCGTGGCTTTCCCACAGATACCCACTGGGTAACGAAAAAAGAGTAGCAGTTCCGGCATTTTTCTGAGGCCAATGGATCTTCGTCCCATGTGCCCGCCATTAAAAAAAATATATTTAATAATATTGTGACCAATTAACTTAAATTACTAATGTTAAGTAGCTAATACTAAATATGACAAATTACTTTAAATTACGATAATTCTAAATATAATCCTTATGTTCATTAATTTTTAAAATTCTCTAAATTTATCAGTGTCATCATTGTACTAAATTGTTCCTATAATTGAATATTTCAGTAGGAAAAAGTATCCTTCTTATTGCATTTTATTGTACCCATTTTTTCAGACAACACTGGAAATTGAATTTTAGCATTTGTTACATTAAATATGTACAGCAAACAACATCCAACAGTTCTATTTTTGTTTTTATTTCTCAATAATATCCTTCTAATAAATTTTTACTCAAATTTTATCATTCGCAGTTAATACATTTTTAAAATGGACAAATTGATTCAATTAAATTTTTATTGAGAATTTTAATAAGGAATATTGAAATACCTTTTGAAAGAAAATGATAAAATATTACATTATGTTAATGAAACTCAGAAATGATTTTATATAAAATAATCAATACCAGATACCTCACTTTATTTTTTTTTATCAACTACAATTGAAAATAGTGTTTTAATTTTTTTTTTTAAAACATGATAGCTTTTTTAGATCGTGGAAAAGAAATGGCTTTAAAACTTAATAATTTTATCTATTAGTTCTTTCCTATTTGCCAATTTCACGGTTACCTTGGATATATTTGAAATATTACAAATCATTTGATTGAAAATAAGATTTGATTGAAAGCAGCAATTCAGCTATAATAGTGCTTAATTTTTGTTCAAAATTTTTACGAGAAGTAATCAGAGTGTAATATTTTTAATGTAAGTATCATATTTTCGAGATTGCAAATTACGTGACTAATAAAATTGAAATATATAATTAAGAAAACTGGCAATACATTATTAACAAAAGAAAATGAGATTATTTAATTTTTTGTATCAATGCATTTTCCTTATTTTCTACATGAGCCTTTTATTTCCTCAAGTTTCAACTTCAAATAATTGTCTGAAAGCTAAAATCATCAATAATATCCTTCACTTTGCAAATTTTTTACCCGTAATATTTGCAATTAGCTTCGCTCTTTCAAGTTTTCTGAATAATCCAATAAGCTCCTATAGTGTCATATCTACTTCGATATTTCTTGCACTGGTAATATTTCGTGTTTGTATTGCTTTAAAATTTCATCGATTTCCAGCAATTATTAAAATGTTGAAAAATAACAGAGGAATTGTATCGTTAAAATTTTTTGCATTTATCATATTATGGACTTTTTTGAGCAGTTTAAGTTATGTTATTGTTTTTAGGTACTACTTTTCAATAAATAGTTCCGAAACATTAACAAAAGGATTTTTCTTTCGTAACAACTTCGAAAATCAAACTTATTACAAGATCATTCAACCACTTTTCTCAATACTTTGTCTTCTATTACCAGTAAATGGCTTTGCCATATTTTACGTTACTGTTAATTATCAGTTAAAATGTCGGATTGAAAAACTAAAGAATTATTTAATATCACCAAGAAAAGCATTTTACAAAGATGTAGGGTACAGATATGTTAAAATAATTTCAACAATAGAGAGTATTGACAATGATTTATCCCTCTTGGTGTTTTCAGCAATATTGATTGTTGCGACTGTAGTATATTTTAATTTGTCTGCATTTTTCCATTCTAATAAATCATATGGTACACAAAAAGAAATGATATTGTTGAGCAGCTTTTTGAACCAATTCCTTATCTTTTTTGCCACGACGATTTCTGCTTCGCTGGTGTCAGAAAAAGCTGGAGAATTTTACAGTGCCTCACGTAAATTACAATGGAGTCATATGCAATCTAATGAGCGGTTAAAGGATTTATTGCATTTATGTAAAGACGAAGTTTGCTTGACAGCATGGAAGATTGTGCCATTAAAGCGAAATGTACTTTTTGGTATCATTGGTGCGATTTTAACTTATGTCATCTTAATTGACAACATGAACTTTATAAACTATACTGACTAATTCAGTTTTTCTGTCTTCTGTTGCAGTAAATGGAATTGCTCTGTTTTACGTTACTGTCAATTATCAGCAAGGATGCCAGATTGGAAAAATAAAGTGTTATTTAATATTGTCAAGAAAAAAAAACCATTTGTTGACTGGTTTATTATTAGGTTTACATACATTTGAAAGGCATACAATTTTCACAATTAAACATTTACACACAATTTAGGCTTATAAACTTTGTCAAATAGAAGGAGAGATAGCACAATTCAGAGAAGACAGCACGAAGATACACAGCGGGATTTGAACCAGCTACCTCCACGCTTTGTACTGCGTTTGCCGGCTGATACCGCTCGGCCAGGGAGGCCTCGCCGTTTCTTAACATATCAAAAATTCTGGAAGCATTCAGATCAGAAAACCGGAATATATCAAGATGAAAAAATTAGCTTCTTGCTTGCATTGAAAAAGATAAACTTAAGAGATTAAAATTGAAGTTAACAAAGTAAATCGATACAGAATTCATATCGCTGGGATTCGATCTCAGGTTACCTCATTGTGAGGCGAGTGCTCAATCCCCTGAGCCACTACGAATCAGACTAATAGTTTAGAAGTATCTATGTACGCATGTGTAAGGGAAAGGAAAACCATGAAAATATCCCACTGTTAGCCTGATGGCAAAGGGATTCTAACCATACCACTGAGGATCATTTACCTTAGCATTGTGATTAGTGCGAGCCGGGTACGGAATTCGTATCGACCAGCCATCGTCGAGATTCGAACCTGGATTGTGCACTATCCCTGAAGCACCAATGCTCTATCAATAATTACCGAAAAATACATAATTTGCATAAAATTTAAATACATTTGATACCGGTTCAAATGCTTACGAACAGAAAATCTAAAATAGAAAAATGGCTTTGCGGTGTATGATTATATTGATAAGTTCAACCTCTTCTTAGATTTCGTAATCATTGTACTGAATGAGTTTGCATAACTACCTACATTATTAAGATATATTTATTTTGCATGAGCAGTTTGAAATGTAACATAGTAAGAGAAAATATAAACAAAGCGAGGTGTCAATAATAAGAGTATCATAGACAAACCAGATCTTAAAAACAAGAAGAAAAAATAATTACTTTTTGACTAACGGTGAGGTCAAAAAAAATATATTACTCTCATTTTTTTTCTCAATAAAATATGCTTTTTTGATAAATCTTCGTCAGTACTTATTTTATAAAAAAAAAAGAAGAAGGAAAACTATTTTTATTTTCTTCATGAAATTATGTTACATCAAACGCGACAATTCTTGACAATATAATAGGAACTGAGATTATTCTATTGATTGTCTACGAAAGTGACCAGCAATCCTTTGTAATTCGCAATAATTTATAAATTTGAGTGTTGTCAGAAAAGCTTCAGTCAATCTATTTTTATTTAATGTGTCAAATCTATTCCTACACTGAGAAAAAACTTTAGTAAAAACAACCAGAAAATCAAATTTACCGTGTTTGTGGCTCGATCTGAACACAGATCAAAGCGCTTTGGTAATCGAATCACTTTTTTATTGAAGCACTTTGTTAATGAATTTTTGATGAAATTAACAATGTAATATAAATTTATTTCCATGTTGTTCGGAGTAAATGAGGCAAAATTAGGTAATTATAAGCAAAAGTCGGTAATTTTAACAGTGCAGTAAGCACTTGCTAGTCTTGTTTCTCATAGGCTGTTTTTTTTCCCTATCAAAGCAGTAATTTAACATCTACCAACATTTAAAGTCCCGCAGTGGACTGATCGTTAAGACACGGTTCCCAGCAGATCACCGAAGTCAAGCATCACTAGCTGCGGTCAGTGTGCGGGTGGGTGACCACTTGGATCAGTCTGCATAGGGACCGAGGGTGTGCGGTATTGGTCCTCGTTAAACTGCTCGACTTCGCGAGCAGGTCGTTGGGCCACCGAAGCAGGGGTGCCATCCCCTCTGCAGAGGATCAAAATTGTGATGGCTTGTCTTCGGATCATCCTCAGGGATGTTTCCCAGACCGTCGCCAATAGCCCATTGTGCAGCTCTAGTGCGACGTAAATTAACTACTACTACTACTCCCAACATTTAAAATTCTAAAAAATATGAATTTGTAAATGTACAAATGCTTAGATAAGGTTGAACTAAATCAGTAAAGTAGCTTAACTGTAATTGAAAATAACTGGATTAGAGTAAGTAAAATTACTACATCAGGGCTGTATCAGCATCCTGAAATGGAAGCGTAGAGGTAGCGAGTTCAAATCCCACCGTAACCCTGGATATATCTATTTATTTATCGTTACACTCACGTATGAAAGCTTGTGTGCTCATTACAAAGCTCGTCTAATATGCCGTTGCAAAGTCGATATACTGATAGCGCAAGAGAGAGAGAAAGATAACACACACGTAGTACATCATGGCACACGGTCGAACCAGCAACACCACGTTACAATCGATGCATATTTTTGTCTAATTTCAGTAATCAATTCTCAGACTTGAATTAGGATAAATAAGAGTGTTTTGTAATAAGCAGACAAATCTTCATATGCAAACATAAGACTAAAAAGCCACTATTTTGCTTAGCATGCATACTGAGGATCGTGTATTCAGTATAAAAATTGTTTTCTAAACTCTTGCAAAATTGAAGAACAGAGATTTTCAATCAAAATAAAGAAAACTGGAGATGAAATAAATCTGTTTTTATTTGAGTTATTGGAAAGTTAAGAGTAGAAATTATGCTATCATACAAATAAAATAATATCTTTAAAAAGTTTATAAGTTGAACAGTGATCCAAAATTTTTCTAATAATGAATGTAAACCTTTTCTTGTGGAGAACGTAAGAACTTCTGATGCTAATAGTAGAATCGAAAAAATGTATACCTAACACTAATTGGCAATTGCTAAGGAACAGATACATATTTTGGAATAATTAATAATAGACATACTTTGAAGAAACGAAACTAAGTACATATATAGTAGAAACAATGTGCATTTATTGTAATGCAAAATGGTACATATATTGTTACTTCGAAAAAAAAGGAAAATTAAATATAAAAAACATGTGATTACCAAACAGCAACAAAAAATGTTTTTTTTTGCCGGAATGAAACAAGTATGAATATCTCTGTAAGATGTGTAATTACCTCGGACACTAATGCAGGTTTTTCATCTGTTATTATTATGCCCACTTAGCTATAGGGGTGTCCTATTGTCCCATTCCTCTAGAAAGGCAGTTATCAATTCGGGGAGGTCATTTTCTTTGTGAAACACACCTGCCAAGGACATCCCAGGAAGGTTCTGTAGGATTAAAAGTTCGGAGAGCACGCAGACTATTGAATGCGGATAGTACTTTCACTTTCCAGTGTGTCCGATACCTAAACGCATTATCGTTTATAAACAGAAATTCTAGACTTATCACACCCCTAAAAGACAAACATGATCGAAAATAATCTCTCTGCAATACCTCTACGATGTAGCGCTACCTCGCTCAAATATGTGAAGCGATATTCTGCTATTATTGTGCATGATGCCTGCCCATACCAGCATGACTGGAGCACATCGATGACGTTGATGGACATAACATTATGCATAACGTGTTCCCCTCTCTATCCAGACTAACTAGTGGCCAAAATAACTTGACAGTGAAACGGGATTCGTAGTAGAACCTCACTCTCGACCATTGTTGGTGACCCCAATCGATACGTTCCTTGCACCAGTGTTATCTTTCTCCGACAATGACGTAATTGAAGGGAGATGAATCGAACAGGCTTCCATGCATACAAACCAGCTTGATTTAGTCGCAGTGAGTTTGTTCTGGTAGAAACCTGTGTACAGGTAGTGGTTGCGAGGTCTGCAGATATCTTACTAGGAGTGACATTTTTGTTGCCACTAGGGAGACACATCCATCCTCTTGGGGTGTGGTGCCCCAACCACAATCACCGGCATGCTTTCGCATAGCATTTCCAGCTTCAAGGGCTTTTTTTAAATCTCAAAATGACACTTTTTGACACTCCCATTACTGTGGCCTCAGTGATGGCACTTTAACTTGCTTCCAGTCATCCATCTTCTCGTCCATGAACTCTCAAATGATGATCTTTTCTTGATATTTTACACTTAATTACTATAACACCACCTTGATTTTCACAGAAATGAGTTCAACGACCTATGCCGCTATATTGGTTAAATACCTATTACCATGAGTTTTCGAATGAATGAAGGGCTTTTATACACTGCCATTTATACAGATAACGGGTTCTGCACCACCACGCCTTTGCGCTTTATTTTACGGTTACTGGAGGGCTACTTTGCATAAATCAATTGTTCCTCAGCAGTTATTATGGCATGTAGTTATAAGCAGATACTCTTGTTACAATACTTAAGAAAAAATGTATTTTTATTTGTCTATTTTAAGCGAGTGAACATCAGAGCAGCATACAAAACTTCGATGAGTCTATTTTCTGATCCTAATAAATATATGCCACACAAGTAGTTTGAATTAAATAAAAAATCGTAAAATACTGAAATTTAAATATTTAACCGCTTTTATTAATTAACAGAATGAATATCAGTGAATAGTAAATATTACAGGGCTAAATTTCAAAGCTTTTATACGAGTAAAATATATGAACTTTAATATAAAATAAATCAGGTATATTTTAACTTAGAAATTTATGTTGTTTTATATTTTAGTAAGATTTATGATTCACAATATAAGTTAATGTACCAAATTCAACTTGCTGTAGTAAAAAAAATAATTTTAGTTGTACCTTGATAAATTATATATTCTAGAATTATTTTTTTTTAATTTAATAAGATGATGATGGGCATTTAGATGTTCGTTAGACGGTGAATAAAAAGGTTTTAGACGTTTGCTTGTGAAAGGTGTCATTTGTTAAGATTTCAAGAATTTTTTTGTTTGTTTACTTTCAAAACTTATTCCCCACTATTTTGTAAAAGTTAACAAGTTTAGCAAAGGGATGAAAAAATAGAGTGATAGAATTTTTAAAAATAAAGCTTAATTTTTTAAAAAAGAAATTTCTTTGTTTTTCAAAAAAATTATTTCTTTGATTAAGAGCTATTTAGGGGTTCCTTTAATTTTTTAAAAGTATTATATAACATAAAATTTGAATAAAATTTCAGAACTATTTAAGAACACTCATAAGAAAGATTAATTCATATATGAATACAGATTTTTTAAGCATTCCCTGTTTATAAGGATTTAAAAGCAATCCATGAAGCATTAAGCACAGTTAACAAGTTATTTTGAAACGAAATGTTCCTATCTCTTAGTTTAATTCTTAATATTTTCCATAAATTGGAAAATGTCTTAACTTCCTCGAACAACAATATTTCATACATATACCACAAGTGGAATAAATCTTAATAAATCGTATTTGGTTTGTAAACTGAAATATTAATGTTATTTTATTTTGTAGTTCATTCAATTAAGTTTGAATGATTTATTTAAAGTTAAGTTACATTAATCGTATGAATTTAAACACGATTCCCATTAATGCATATTTATTAACTAATGTAGTTTAGAAACTGCAGTACAGAACCAGCTGATATAACTTATTTAACACCTTACAACATGAAGAAGTAAGAATCAATATATTGGAAGTTACTATTTATTTCTCACACTTAAAATATAGTCACAAAATGTTAACATATAAATTTAAATTATTGATTTTTCAAAAAAAGAACGTGATTATAAGAACTCGCTTAAACTTTGCTTTGCGTCTCAAACTCTAATTTAGATACTTTATGTAGCAAAACGTGCTATTCGTGAGGCAAACCTCAAACAGCCATAAAGCAGAAATGCTGACGAAAACAGAAAAAATACATTTCATATTCATGGAAAAAAACCGTGACAAATAGTAATATCTTCTCTCGAAGGACTCATCCTAGTTTCGTCCACAAATTTGATATTTGTTAAAGATTGATGAAGAGAGATTGTAAAATGTTTTTCTCTTTCTTTAGAGTATTAAATTATATATCTTGATATTTTCCGGTCATTTTGAAATATTTATTATTTCTACGTACAGGACTATTGCGTTATAAATACTTAGTACCCCATCTCTTTCTTTCTATTCATTCTTATTTATCAGAAATATATGTTTAGACATTGATATACATAGATACCTATACTTTAAATTTTTTATGGCATAAAAAATAAATTTTCATTTCTTTTTTCATTCAGGAGAGCATATCTCTTAATATTCCGTATATGTGTTAAGTGTACGAAGCGCAGAAGAAAACGTGTTACTAAATATACGGCTTTTTTAAAATTCAATTTCTCAGAAACTATTCTACCAATTTTGCTCAAAATTTGTATTTTGCCATGCAAAAATAACATACTTAAATAGAATGTAAAGAATTGTATTTCTTACAATTCAAATTTCTTTCGACTAATATTAAATAAAAAATTTTTGAAATAATAAATAATATAAAAGTAATAATTAAGTATTTACTAAAATGTATCCTTTAAATTTTTTGCTTCTTTGGATAAACAAATTTTATAATTGTGTGTAAATTTTTTCAATTCGCTTAAAGAGTTTTTGAGGTATGATGAATACGATAAATTTGTGTTATGGAGTCAAAATTTTAGATCACTCTCTTGATCAAATTATAGGGACCATATTTCCCAGATTGCGGCTACCTAGTAAATTTTTGAGGTCAGAAACCCGAATTCGATAAAAAAAATAATTGCGTTTATTCGGAGAAAGTACGTTTTTGTGTTTGATTTCGTAACTCTATTGCTTGTACTAATTAATTAACATACTTGAGGTCACCCACTCAAATTATCAGTTTGAGTCCTAGAATATTTCCGAATTTCCTAGAAAGTTATTCAGGGGGATCTATTTTTGGCGCATTAACATTAAATAACTTGAAACTTGTGCTACATTGAAAATTTGGAAAATATTATTAGAGAATCGTTTCTTGACAAAATTCCTAAAATTCCATGAAAATTTCCAATCAAAATCGTTTAATATAAGTTCATACTAATTTAATTGATGTCTATTTGAATGTTTGTGCTGAAAGCTTATTTGAAACGCATACCAAATTAACGTCAAATTCGACGCGTTATTGTTTATCTATATCATCGACGCGTATAATAACGTCAGTTTATTGACGCTGATAAACTTATTTTCTTTTTATGAGTTTCTATTGCTACAATTTGAGTATGTAAAAGTCGCTCGTTTTCATGAACTATATTTTCGGTTAAAAAAATCACAAGTGCAAACTATCAAATAAATTGCACGTTTGTGAATCATTTGTTATCAGTCATGCTTTGAATTTAATAATTGTTGTAAATGATATTCTTTTAAAAGGGATATGTTTTTCCTAGAAATATATATTTTTTGTTGTCATTAGCTGAAGGTGTAATTTTTCTATAAATTTCTTTTGAATTGTTACTTGAATGAGAATGCCTAGAATGCTTAGAAAATACTAATGTTATTTTTACGAATTATTTCAGTATTGCATATTTCGGTTTCTAAACGAAATTATCCTGTTTTAAACAAGCATTACATCAGATTATAAAATTCGTTTACGAGAAAAAAGTTTCATTAAATAAATACTTTTATTATTATTTATTATTTATTTCAATTTAATTTTATAAACATCGTAAAATTAATTAAATTCATTACAAAGATGTAAAATTTTTCCCATTCTCTTCTACTATGTAATTTTTAATGCTAAAATCTAACATTCGAACGCAATTATTGGAAAAGTTTTTAAGAAATGAAAACACAACCAAGAGAATTTTTAAATCACCAAACCTTACGCTAGAACGAAAGTTTTTTTTTTAAATGTAACTTATTTTGAGTACGAAAACAAACTAATGTTTTGCGTTGTTAAAATTAATTAATTTTAAAAAATGCAAATTTTTATTTTTAAATTTGTTTTGCAGGTAATAAAAAAATTCCGTACAAAATTCCTTCTAGACGTACCGGTACTCAGGGTGCCGGTTTTTTTTGTTACAGTGAAAAAATTATGATATAATATTTTACAGTAAATTAGGTTTCGCGGTAAAGCTGATTTTACGGGTGATGCACCAAAAGTGACAGTTTTCTTACACCGGAAATTGAAATATGCTTGCAAATACGTGTACTGAATCTATTTTAAGACACTGTCAGTAATATTATATTATCTTGATTAATAAAATTTAAAAAAAATATGTGACGACAATAAGGTTTTTTTTAAGTTCATAAGTTCTATTATTTCTTTTCTTGTTGATTACAATATTCATCAGTTTTCCAAAATTTAAAAAGGAATTCTAAATCATGGTAATATTTAAAATTTGTCCTAGCTGATTAAATGAAGTTATGATGGAATCTCAAATATAAAATAAAGTTTTGCTTTCTAAAAATACTTTAGCCTCCAAGCATCGGGCAAAATTGTTTCTATAATTAAAAATCGTTAAAGAATTTTTCTTTCTAAATCCCTCTTTTATCAGAAAAAAATCAAGATAAAAGCAGACGAGTTTCAAAAGAACTTCAAAGGATAAAACTTTTCAAGTGTGTTAACGCCTGAGAAGTTTCTTAGAAATTTATAAGCACTGATCTATTAAACGAAACAATAAGGGCTACATATTATCTACGAACACTTAAGGTAATTAATAGGATTTTCGGAGATAGTAAAAGTTTTCACTAAAAACTATAACTTCTGAAAAAAAGAATAGTCTTGTGAAAATGTAATAATTAAAAAATTATATGCTTCAATTAAAAATTTAATCACATTATAATTATAAGTAAGTAACTATTATCATGTTACGTTATTATTGAGAGTATGTTTTACAACAGTTTAAGGGGAAAGGTAAGAAGTTAATAATATGATGGAGGTTAAATTTTATTTACATTATTATAGGGAATTGTATAACATATTTTTAAAACTTTTACTTTTACTTTAAAATTGAATAGTTTTTTAACAAGTGCATATTTAGAACTCATTTTGCATCAGCGTCGTTGAACAGCCAATTTTGAGTTCACAACTACCCATGCTCAACTCTGTAGCCTTGAACCCAATCCAGAAGACAAGGGAACTAATCCGCATTTGCGTTGCGCAAAGATGAAATAAACCAAGGTTAGCAACACATGGTGCCGCACATGATGCAAATTAAGCTTTCCTTTTTCGAGCAATAGCATATACATATTATACGATACTCAAGCTATGGCTCAAGAGGAGCATGAAAAAGATTTTTTTAATGGCAGAGAAGATTGATACAGGATAAAAATAACACAACTCAAGATAACGAGAATATAAAAACAAAAAACAGACATTTCTTTATTCGACACCTTGTTTCCCAGTATCGGTCAGCGATAGTTCATCCATGGAGAGCACTGCAGAGGAGAAAGTGGCTGCCATCCATTACAAACCTTGGCATATAGAAAAAGAATCATCCATATTATTACTTTTAACAAGTTAAATGCTAAATGATATATGTTGGTGGCCTAACGTTGCTGAAGTAAGAAGAGCTTTTTGTTTGCAATTCTTACCAATGAAATAAAGATAAAATGTATTTAGCATCTCTTGGCATGACGCTATTACTCGCGACCGATTCATGATAGTTAAAATTTACCACTATTAAGTGATTTTCTCAGGTCCATATCCCTTTCGAGGGGGCGTAATACACTTAATTCCTAAGTATAGGTATTAAAACTGATTGGTACAGTTTTAATAATCACCAAATATATCAATATATTTTGTACCTACGAGGGTTGTAAATTAAATAGTGGCAACTTAACCTTAAAACTCAAAGAAGGGCGGGCCTGCGCAAATAGGATATGGGAGCGGTGAGGTGGTGCTCTTGTCGATGTGTAGAGTGCAAAAAACATTCGATCTGCTTGAAAGGGTAGTTGCTGTGTGGCGTTAAAGTGAGGAGTTTCGTTTCCATCGCTCTAAAGCATGCTTTCAAAAGGCTTAATGACGAAAAAAGACGAGATGTTTGAACACATCTTGCTACTGTCCTATACGGTAAAGTATTCGGGCCACAGGCTTCCACTAATCCTCGATAGCATTCTGTTGCATTTTTGCCACGGGAAACCTCGATTTTAAGCCACGACCGCTGATCACCATTTGAAAGCATGCTTTAGAGCGATGGAAACGAAACTCCTCACTTTAACGCCACACAACAACTACCCTTCTAAGCAGATGGACTGTTTTTTCCACTCTACACATCGACAACAGTGCCACCTCACCGCTCCCATATCTTATTTGCGCATGCCCGCCCTTCTGTGAGTTTCATGGTTAAGTTGCCACTATTTAATTTACAACCCTTGTATATAAGTATATTTGGTACTCATTACATAACCCTTTAACATTTGAGTTTATACGTATTTATCAGTGACCGCGAACTAAAGCCGCATTAATTTAAAAAAAAGAAAAAAAACACAACTTTATGAGGGTTTTGGAGCATGACCATTTCTCTATATGACGGTTAATTCCCTGTTGAAATAATTAAAAGTAGTGATGGTATAAAAGTACTATAATTCTAATTAATTTAAATATTAATACACTATCTTAGCTACCACTGGAAAAAAGTATATTCTGAAACTACGGAAAACTCGTAGTAGAATTCTTATCAAAACTAAATCGCTAATTACCATAATTCCAGTAGTATATATTACCGTCAGGAATACATATGAATTAAGCGTCATCTGTGAATGGTGATAGTTTAATGTCTTTTTAAGCGAATTTCCCATTAATCTGTCTTCCATGGGCATGGCTTTTTAGCACATAGCTTTATTTTACATTATTTCAATTAATACACATTATCAATATTAATTGAGCATTATTGTCAATAATATTAAGCAGATTTTTTATGATTACCCAAAGCGCTTTTCTCCTTATTTTTGCTTTTTAGTACAGAAGTTACTTTTTTTTAAATTTTAATTAATGCATATTACCAATATTAATTAAGCATCATTGTCGTCAATGATAGTAAAACGACTTCTTACAGTTTTTCGAGACAAATAAATACCTTTAATCCATTTCTTTTTCTTTCTAGTACATAGCTTATTTCTTTTATTTCAATATGCATATATCATCTTAAATAATTAAACATCATTGGCGTAATTAAGCCTCATTGGTGTCGAGTTTTTATGTTTTTCCTAAACGACTTAGTACCACTTTCCCAATAACTTTCGCTTTTGAATATATAAATATTTTTTTTTCCTATTTCATTACCGTTGACTTCAAATAAGCATTTTTTTTAGAAACGCTTTTGAAAGAATTAATATAAATAAGATGAAATCGCGTAGCTACTTCGTAATGTTCATTTCGCAATCGCAACGAACTATAGGGGGCGTTGTTGTATGAGACGAATACCTGCGATTTCTATATGAACAGTCATTCAGTTACTCTTGAGGCGTCTTTAACGTAGCGTGTAGCATTGTAACGTTCCTTATTTATTGTGGCTTATTAAATTTAAAAAGGAAAAATGTTTGATATTCTTTCTTATGCAAGCGAAAACAAAATGGTTTCCCTTTTTTTAGAGAAGGAACATCCAAAACACATCGGAAAAATATTTGTACATAAACAGAAAAAAATATGTTTATTCTCATTAGAGTTAAAACCTTATGCCTGAGAAATAGTTTTATTAAATTTAATGATATAACAGGAAAGGCCCATTTAAACTTTACATTCCATAGTTTTAAGAATCATATTACTTCAAAAATTAAAATGAACAAAAAGTAGGACATAAAGTTTCATAATTTTATAAACAAAGTTTTTTGACAACAGTTTATGTCAAAAATTTTAAGTTTGAATAAAAATCATTATTTAGAAACTAAAAAACGCAAAATAAAGAATGGTTACGAAACAAAAAAAAAAATCTTTTTTGACGCCATTTTTCAGTGCTACGAAAATGTGTCTTGGAGATTCACCAAAGACAAAACAAGATGCAATTTTATTTTTTCAGGAGCGAAATATTTTACCGAAAAAGTGAAAATGTACCAATTCCCGTGACATGAAACTTTATCTTAGTAAACGTACGTTTTGGAAATGTTATTTCATTTGGAATCTTATTTATTAGAGTTCATATGGCAACCAGGTGAAAGAAAATAGAGATTGTTTTGAATCCATGCTAAACTCTATATCGGCCCATTTTCCACCGAAATTCGATTGACTGCTTTGATTTTAAATAAAGTGTTTTATTTTATGATTTGGGGCAAAAATTTTAAGTGTAGATTGGAGACACTTAAAAACCGTCAAATCTGTAGCTGCGATGGCTTTAATACGTAAGTACCGAATTTTTATTCTTTTCTGAATCATATTACTTGCAAGAAGTATACATAAACACATAATGTCATACCATTTAATTTTTCAAAAAAAGTATTTTGACAGCAATTTTTATCAAAAAACTGTAAACTAAAAAACGTAAAATAAAGAATTCTTATTATAAAAAAAGATTTCAAAAATTCTTCATATTGAAATAAAAACTTTCATATTGTTTCTTTTTTTTAATTCTTATAGTTGTTAATCAGACGTAAAAAACCATTTTGTAAGAACGATCATCAAACAAGAAAAAGAATTATTTACAAGCAATTTTTTTATTATAAAAATCATAACACTCACCTGTTTCATAAATCTGCAGAATTCCAAATGAAATGTTCTTCGTTTGAAAATTTTATTTTCAAATAATATATGCATAGATTATCCTTTCATTATTTTTAGATAACATACCACACATCAAAATTCTATAATTGTAAGATCTCGATATGAATTTGAATGTGTAGCTTAAAAACAGAATAGCTGAATTCTAGTTGAAATTATTCTTTCAAAACTAAAAAATACTTACCAAAAAAACGATAAAAATTTACTAATAATCAGTACAAATGATACTATTTCAAGTAATTTGATTATTCTTTATTGTTGTTTTCGGAATTATATAGATACAGAAAGATATACTATTCTATAAAGAAGAAGAATATTCTAGAACTATTAGAGTTCTGTATGTTCTGAATTCAAATTTATTCACTGGAATGACGAAAGCAATGCTGA
This sequence comes from Parasteatoda tepidariorum, assembly GCF_043381705.1. Taxonomy (NCBI): domain Eukaryota; kingdom Metazoa; phylum Arthropoda; class Arachnida; order Araneae; family Theridiidae; genus Parasteatoda; species Parasteatoda tepidariorum. The sequence continues at coordinate 52,069,241 of NC_092208.1, forward strand.
GTTCACTTAAATTTGTAATGAATTGAAGACAGAAAGAAATATTTTACCGTAATACGCAAATCTGTAACAGTAAGTGATCATGAAATCAGAAATTATGCTGTTGGTAATATAAAGCTAAAAATTATTGAGGAATTGTTCTTCAAATGCTTGCGTGTTCTGCTTCAATGTTTGGCATGTTCTGGTCAGTTTTTTCAAGTTCTTCTACCTTTTCCTTAGGGAAATTTTGCTTCTTATTTGCTGCTAATAAAATGGCGTCCGTCATTGCCAATGGTTATGCCCGACATTTTCAGGCTCCCGCTAGAGGGCATACTCGAGCGTTGCTATCGCGAATTGAATTAATCTGACATAGCGAATATTAAATAATTAAATATTTAAATACGTGCAATAAACAATTTTTTGTTCAAACCGAGCTATATGCTAGCAATTATCACTGATGTTATCTTTAAAATATGTGAAAGTTGCATCGCTAAATTTAAAACAATGACTAACGCTTAACCGATCAAAAAATTCCATTTCATTTTTCGCTCATCTTGCAAGAACGATGTGTTGCAAAATGTTTTAATGTTGACAATGACTTTCCTCGTGCTTGAAACTATCTGTATGGCAAATTTCATCGCTTTCTGTCGGATGCTTTAGGAGTCTATAAAATACATACATGCACACACACATTCATTTTTATATATATAGAAGATATAGATTATATATGATTTTTTTTCATTTACTAAAATAAAAGTTAACATACGAGAACAATAAAAATAAGATCGAGAAAAAAATAGATTTTATGAAAATAATAGATTTAAGTTAAAATTCCCAACAATTTAATAATAAGTCATATTTCAATATTTAACAAATTATATTTACTATCAGAGTAACTTTTATTATAAAACGCTGCCTTTTAACGTTGCCTTCGCTCCCTTTCAACGCTGCCTTCTATTTATCATCTTTAAGAAACAAAATTGATTGAAATATTAATGGGATTAGTGAAAAAAAGGAGAAGAAGGTTGAGCTCTCTAGTTTTGTTATATTTCGATTCCCTTTCTTAGCTTGTATATTTATTTATGTTTTATTATTTAATTTGCTTATTTAATTTTTATTATGCTTATATTATTTAATTTATGTATCATAACTTTAAATTATATCATGATTTCATTACGCTTATATTAATAAAATAGAAGTTGAAATGTTTGGTAGGTGTTTTATTTTCATAACGAACACACTCTCAGGAATAAAACCCTCACTTTTGACGATTCAGCAATACTTAAGCTGCATTTCGCTAATTTTTGAAATTATTTTGTCTGGAAACTACGTGATTTGTGACGCATTTAGAACTCTCAAATATGTGGCGAAAATGTGGCACTGTGGGAGACGGTTTTCTTGAGTCATTTCCAGCTTGTTTTACTTTGTCGACCGGAGAGTTGACCTCACGTCAGGAAGGTGATGGGTTCAAATCCCGGTTCAGAGAGAGTTTTTTGCTTCTTCTCTCTGCATTATCTGTTTTTATAACAGTAGGATAAATGTTGGCCTACCTAATATGGTGGCCTTAAAAGATTGGTCTGCCCTTCTGGTAACTGAATGACGAATATCAATATATAAGGGCAGGCATTGGAAAATGAACTTATTTTTGACGAAATTCGTTTCCTCGTAGAAAAGTTATGTCCCCCCTTTGACGAAATGTTCACTCGTAATTTAAAGAAGGAAATTATTTCGTAAAAAACAAAAACGGTTTCATGAATTTTGACTATCCATATTTTTTACCGGGCATAACATGTGACCAAATAATGTTTACAATTATTTATAAAAACACGTAAAGAACTATACAAAATTAGATATTTCAACGTCTTATGAAAGTTTTTATCTTTAAACTTAAAATTTCTATAAGTTGCAATTCAAAAATAAAAATACTTTAATTCATTAGCATTAGCATATGAGCTGATAAGTTTATCATTAAAGATAATTTAGTGATCTGCATATCAAAGTGCACGCTACGGTTTAATAGTTTTTACAATTTTCAGCTGGTAAAAATTATGGTATTTAAATTCAACTTTAAATTATTTATCCTCACTATTGATTTGAAGAATAGTTTGTGCTGTCTGGTGTCCATAATAAAGTTCATGCAGATTATTTCTCTATTTTTTTAAACTTATCTTTGCCAATAATAGATTGTTAGCCTTGCCTTTCTTTTTTGTGCTGTATAAGAAAAATATCCGTTATATTGATAATTATGGTAATTTAAATGATTTCCGTTAATCAATAAAATTTCAACTTTCAATGATTATACCTTGAGTTTCACTTGTTCATCTTTGAATGCAAAAACTTTCATCGATAAACTTTTTTGTGATTCACGCTATAGATAAGCAGATAATTGATCTAATAAAAATCAGTAATTTTATGATAAAATTCCAAGGATTTTTGTCTAATCTCAAAATAATTGTTTGGGGAAAATATACACATTTATGTACAGTATAAGGATGCTGTAGTTGACTGTAATTTAAATAATTTATTAAACTTTTTAGAAGTCACGGCAAAATTTCTTTAGGAACAAATATTTAGAATGTACCTAGTTATAAGTTTTTTCCGAAATGAAAAGTTTCTTAAGAATTTTTTTTCAAGAAATTGCTTTCACACAAAGCATTCTTTTTTTACAACCCGTGAATATTTGCTTTAATTGAACATACATACATAAAAGATTTGATTAATCAAACAAATCAAGCTTGTATCATTCAGACAAAATCATTGAACACATTATATACTGTCTTCATGTTTCCCAGGTATGGTGGTAATTAAAATAGCATTAATATTAAAGAGAAAAAACTAACAATTCTTTACTCAAGATACATCATAATTTAAAAAAATTTGAAACATGCACATATTTTTACTTCACATCTTGTTTTTATACATTCAACTACTTTAGCGCATTCAAATATTTTATCTCTATCACGAGTATATATTCCTTTTCGAATATTATATGGGAGTCTATTAAGATTTTATATGCAAGATGAATCAAAGAAAACATGCTTCTGATCCCCTAGAAATCTTCGCTCTAAATCTATATTCCGTTATACAATATATTAAATAAACTTTTGACGTCTCTTACTTCAGTTTTTCCTTTCCGTTGCAGCTTTATAAAATCTAGGAGAGAAAATAAATAGTTTCTGTTTTTCACATTTTTTACTATAGCCTTTATGTGCTTTAGTAATCAGGTTTTTTTTCTATATTTCATTTTTTATGAAGGATTAATTGACACTTATAAACTAAAATAAAAATGTTCCGTTTTTAATTGTCCTTGAGGTACCAAGATCAAATTAAATCCAAGATCAAATTAAGGAAAAAGTAGCTGCACTCAGGGTACCGAGTTTTTTTTACCGTAAAATCTATTTTTCATTCCAAATCAAATGTTATAGATCAAAAATATGATGCACCGTAATTTTCACAGCAATTATTACAGTAAAATCACTGAATCCCTCCTATTAAATAAATATTACTGTAAAAATTACTGTATGACATTTTACGGTAAGAAAATAGATTTCATGGTGAAATCAATTTTACGGTAAAGTGAATTTTACGGATGATGCACCCAAAGTACTAGTATTTTACACCAGAATTTTTTACAAAGTTCTTTAGATCGTATTCAATTAGAATATTTTTAAAGGCAAAGTTTTAAGCCACATAAAAATACTCAACTCAAACTTTTTATTTTCGAAAATAAAAATAAAGTAATAAATTTCGATAAAAGGAAAAATACTTATGCCATGTTGAGACAAAAAAATGAGATTAAATCTTTGAATTAATACTGAAGCGTGCATTGTCTATTAGAACAGAATATGAGAGAAAGTCAAAGCTACTTAAAATTGTAAACTTTGAATTGTTTTTCGAAACATTAGGCATTAAAAACCATGGAATCTTTTTTTATTTCATTACTGTTATTAAAATGTCGGTTTTTTAAAAAAAAATTATATACTACTCTCAACTTTAAACGTCACACATGTTCTATAAACATGGAACCAATTTTCGAAAAACCAATATTTTTCAATTCCCATACGAATGGAAAATCAATGGCAATTCCTAAAAAGTTTTCAGTATTTTATTATTTATTTATTTCTGTCATTTTGTGAATTTGGAATTCTTCAGCAGTTATACAACTTTCTTTTTTTTCAGTATTTTGAGCATTTGCAATCATGTAAATCCAATTTCGAAAAAAAGCGAAATATTAGCAAGAAAATTTTTTTTCTTGATTAATTTTACGAAAAATATAGCAGGTACGAAGGTACGAAAAATATGGCAAAAAATATTTACAACGAAGCTAACACCTTAATGGATAAGTAAGCGTTAAAATATGCAGTATGCTTCCTGTATATTTTATGCTTCTGTAGTATTTTATAAATATAGATTAAAGACCAGTCTTTAATGTATATTTATAAAATTCCTTCGTATATTTTTAAATTTTAATTAAGTGCGCCCATAAGAGATCTCAACACAATTAATTGAATATTCAAGCGAGAGCAACCAAAAAAAAAAACTATAAAAATCTACGGAATCTTTACTGAGAAAAAGCAAAGCTGAAAACTGTAAAACCTGTTTGATTGCTGGGGAAAAAAAAGAAAGTTAATAATTATTCGAAACACTTTTAAATTTCATCAGAGAATGAAACTGTTCTTAATGTCTTTATTCCGATCTCCAAAATAGTGATTCGACAAGTTTCATTATTCTTTTTAAGTTTTTCGCACTTAAATAATTGTTTTCGGTAAATAACGTGTATTTTTCCAACCTTTGTTTAACAAGGGTTTGAAAATATATTTTAAAGGTGATGATTACGTAACACACAGTATAAATTTCCGCCAAGTTACTGAGCAAAAAATACCTTCACTATATAAGCTTGTGTAGAATATATTCCACTTATTATACTTTTGTTATTTTAGTTACCTTATATCTAATAAAATCAGGCATTAAGAAATTTTGTCGCATGAGCCCGAACTCTGAATTTGTCTGATCTGAGCAATTCGTAACAACAGCAAAGAAAAAACTTCGTTTACTTAAAATCGAAAATAAACTTAATATCAGATATTTATTAAACTAAAGGATCGAATTGATACTCAACTAAATATAATTTTTATAAACAATACACTATTAGAATTTTCATTCTAAAATTATAGTAAAATAACCGGTAGCAGTCTGTCCATCCAATAAATATAAATTTTACGGAAAAGAATTTTTTTTTTACCTTTACGGTTCTGACACCATTTACAACTAGTATGTTTAATAAACCATGATTACAACACTATGCAGTTTTTTAAACCATTTACTGCTAGAATGGTTTCAAAATCTTAAAATAAGTGGAATTTTAACTGAACAGTGGGGGTAATTTAGCAGCTTTACAGTGCTGCCATCTTTGTGTGAATTAGAGTATCGTATTCTAACATACCAGGTTCACAAATTTAGGAGTCCAGGGCACTGAAAACTCTGCATATGTTGAATAAAATGGAGGAAATATTGTAGTGTCAAAGTTGGAACTTGTACCCCCGTTCTGTCAGTCATAAAATTGACAGATAAACTCTCTCAGCTATAACATGTATCCAGCTGTAAGATATTAAGTAACTTTATTAGGTGTGCGTAGTAGTTGGTGCGAAAAGGTTCAATTTCAATTAGTTGGTGCGATAGAGTTCTAGCTGATAAGCCGCATTAGGTGAAAGCAGTTATTAAGCAGCTTTTTTCACAGTGAACAGTTTGAATACTTTCTTATTTATGGCTATTTGACTGCGTCTTCTTTGAAAATTGAAAAAATAATAAATAAATTGATTTTTACCTGTTTTTCCAGAGAAATTTCCAACAATGTCTATGGGTTCGTACACTGTCAAAATTTTCATTCTAAAATTATGGTAAAATAACTGGTAGCTGTCTGTCCATCTGATTAACCGTAACGTTTACTGTAAAGAACATTTTTTTCCTTTATGGTCTTGAAGCCATTTACTAAAAGCATGATTATAAAACCATACTTTCGGTATAAGTATAAATGAATACAAACTATACGGTTTTTTAACCATTTACAACTAGCATTTTTCAAAAACGTTAAAAAAAAGTCATTATTTAACTAGTTCGGCATTCCGTAAGGTAATGGACATTGAAGAGTGCCGGACACTGGAAATTCTTCATGTGTTGAAGGGAATGGAGGAAATATTGTGGTGTCAACACTAGGACTCGAACTCCAGTTCTGCCTGTCATGAGATTGACTGATAAGCCCGCTCGGCTATGATATGTACGCATTTGCAAAGAACTAAGTAGCTTCATTAGGTGGTTCTACTTGGTGCGATAAAATTCTGGTTGTTTAACCGTATTACGTGAAAGCAGTTAATAAACAGTTTTCCTCAAACTTAACAGTTTGATTACCCTTTTATTTATGGTTGTTTGACTGTTTTGATTAAATATGGTAAAATAACCATTCCTTAAATTGCTTTTTAACCATTTTTCCCGAGAAATTTCTAACAGTGTAGAGAGGAGCAGCGAACTCAATAATATTACACCATTGAGAGGTTTAAAGCTACTCCAGTCATACTTTGTTGATGTTTTAAAGGAAAAATAATTACATACAAATCAACATTGAGATTCTGTTGATCACGATTTATTGAGACGAAAACTATAATAAGAAAAATACTGTAAAAAAATATAAAAAAGAAAAGAAACTGTTTTATTTTTTTTACTAATGTTTAAAGCAGCAGGATTAGATTAAGTAGGTAAGCAAAGTCCGTTAAGACATTAAACACAACTTCTGCGGTACTTTTTTAAACACGGAAAAAGAAGACGAATTTGTAATTTATTTGCTCCAATTTTAGAAAATTAGCCGCCTTTGGTGACCAGCTTGGTCATCTTTTAAATTATCTTGAACAACGTATAAATTTAAGTAACCAAACCCCGAAAGCACAGCACTACTATATTTAAATATTCAAACTCTTTACCCCCTCCTGCTTTCCCAACACCTTAATTAATTTTAAACAATATATTAACCAATTTTTTTCATAATCTAACTGTTGCCCTTTAATTTCGTTTTTAACAATTTTCAAGAAGTATATGAGATATTGCCAAAGTTCTTTACTTATTGAATTTTTGTAGTAATTTAAACTATGTCCGGCAGTCATTGAACTACACTAACCACCATTAGTATGAGTTCAAGACTTTTCAGCACTGCAGGAAGCAGAAGTATTAAAAGTGTTTCCACCTCCGTCGTGAGATGAGAAATAAAACTCATCCTAATGTTCCATAACGGGCTGTACTACTTCCTCACGCACCTCTGGAGCCATGACTATCAATATATTACATATATGCTATCAATATTACATGTATGCTATTGTTCAAAAAAGGCAAGCTTCGTTATCAATAATTAGTATGGTAGTATGCTGCACCATAGCACCATTTATGAAACTCATCAGCCTAATATTAAATTCTAAGAATGAATCATTTTCTATAAAATATAGTATTTTTCGCTTTTCGTAACAAAAAGCAATCGTAGAGTATATTGATTAAAAGAAATTTTGAAAATCCAATAACTGCATTATGAAATGTTTCAAGAAAGCATTTTTAAAGAGTAAAAAGTAACTTGAGAACAGTTATATCCACGAAACTTAGTTTCTATTTCTTCTTGTTGCTTTCCTTAATTTTTAAAATCTAGACTTTAAAACTGGAATAATGTATGTCTGTAGAGAAACGGGGTCCCAAGCGAAAGACTTTTTCTTTAAGAAAAAAGAAATTAATGTATTGTAACCGCATGTTCTCGTGATTTTATGATGTGTCTTGTCCTCCGAGATCCTCCGAGATTTTGTCAAACTTTCTTCGCAGAAGAAATGTACTTAAAGAACAGAAGCAGAACACAAAAGGAATTTTCAATTATTCTTTCTTTTCCTTTGAGAAAATTGTCTTACTCTTTTCTTTCGTTTCAAAAATTTGTAACTTGCCGAATAGAATTAATTTTAAATGTTCATACATTTCGCATAATTATATAATTAACTATTTTTTGAAAAAAAATTTACAAATTTTAATTTTTAATTTACAGCTGATAGATTTGTCACCGTAATTATTAAATTCAAAAGTTACTAAAATATTCTATTTTGTTCTGAAAAATATTTATTCAAATTGTTTAAAATAATTATATTTTTCGCAAATGTTTAATGATAAATTCCAGTTGCTTTGAATATAACTACTATTGTACTCGTATTTGATTGATTTTATTAGTGGAAATTTTTAAGCATTATTAAAGTTTAGCAATTTTAATATTGTTAAAAACAATTTTTCATATAACTTCTGTTAAGAATTCTAACAAAAAGCAATAATCCTTGCCGAAAATTATTTCTGACACTGAGAGTAGCTTATATAATTTCAAAAATAATTTGAACAGTGATTCATCTTTGACATTAACAATGCTGATCTCATAATGAAATCATTACAACCCACCATTTTCTCTCTAAATATTATGATGTAAAAAAGGGAGTCATTTGAACAATTTTTTTCAAAAATATATATCTTTCAGATTTAAAATTTATATATAAATGAAAGAGTGCCTTGAAAATTTATACATTTCTATAACTGACAAAATTAGAACTGAATAAATTTCAAATAAATGTGAAGCTTTTAATTCTTCTCACTTCGCAATTTTTGTTAAAGCATTTCCTATGATAAGATACTTTTGAACTATCTTTTGAAAAATTCCCAATTCTATATTAGAATTTTACAAAGTGTAAATTAATCAGTGTTTTGAAATTGCTTTTCTTTTTCTTTAAATTATAAAGCAAGAACTGAATATTTTCTAATTAAAAAGAAAAAAAAATGTTTTAAAGATCTTGAAGAAGGAGGGCACTCTAAGAATAAATAAACATTTCCAATAGAGCAGTTTCACTATCAAAGCTAGCGGGAACGAACACAATCTCCTAAAAGCTATTTCTAAGATTAAAATTTAATAAGTCTAAAATTATATTAATTTCTTTCTTCTTTGTCTGTACAACAGCCTCTTGCAGACCTTGGCTGCCTCAACAGCTGACCAAAGTCAGCGCCTCCTATCCATGGCAACCCCTTTCAGGTCATTTTCAATGTATTCGAGCTATCTAGTAGGGGGTCTGGCTCTGGGACGTGACCCCTCGGGGTTCTTAAATTAAATCGCAATTTCTTTACATGCAATTTAAAGATAATATTATGGTGATATAAACCAGCAGACCTTTAAAATTATTTACTCACTAACTGCTTTAAAGCAAAAGTTTCTTCCCCCAACTAGTTCCGATTTTCTGGGTTCTTAAGCCCTTAGAAGTTCATCTAAGTTTGTCATCAAGTTAGATTTTGTTACCGCAACTATTTAAAGAATATCAATCTCAGATGTTACCCTCTTCTCCTTTTTTTTTAGTATCCTAATCTCTTTTTATTTTTTTATGGTTCCTTTTTCTCTTTTTCTTCTCCTTTTTGGCTTTTTTTTTTCGTGTTTCAGTGGTTGATGAAAAATTATGTCTTAAGTTTAGTTGATGAAAAAGTATGTCTAAAGTTACATTGCTTAATTTACAATTAGCTTTATTCTCGAAATTTATTAAAAATATTCGCATTTTGTTCCTTCTCATGACTCTCTTAACCATAGTTCCACATATGAAGTGACCCATCTCATTAATATAAATTTATTAAAAAATTACAATTTATTATAATTGGTTTGAATACCAAGTTTAAGAGCTAAACTGTAATTTTTCTTCTAAAATGTCTTTTGCTTGCATGGATTGTTTTATACATTTTTTCAATTAATAATATGCTAGGAAAAATGAAAATAAATCAGTCCAGTAAAAATATTTAAACTGTATTACTTCTACTAAACCATATTTGCTTTGAAGTAAGGTGTATAATTCACATTGGAGTGTGTCACTGCACACGTTTAGAACCTTTAGCAGGCTGAACTAATAGGACAATAGTGATTTGGAAAATTAATATGACTTTCATATTTTTTGTAATTGTGATACTAGTTTAATGTGATTATAATAGTTTAATAATTAAAACTAGTTTAACGTGTAATAATTATTTGTGATATGAACACTTAATGTAATACCTAAAACAAATTGCGGTATAAAATGCTTCTTTTTAATTATTTTACAGTTTTATATAAAACCCATGCATTTAAAAATTATAAATATCGTTATTATCTGTAATCTTTGCGAAAATATCTATTTAGCACAGAAGCGAGCGTATTAATTTAATGAGAAAGATATTTTGGAAAAACAACAATTTATTAAGAACATTAATAATTTTTTTCAAGCATATTTACTATGCTCTCCCTTTAATTTCGAAGCCAGTTTCATTCGTTTTGGCATAGATTCTATATTTCTATTACAGTTTTCTACCATTTTTCCATCGTACTCAAACCAATGAACAAATGAAGCTATTTTTCCTTCTGCAATTCATTTTATCGAATCTTGAGTGCGAGATTCTGTTAGATTAAGATCAGGAGTGTTATCCGGCCACGGCACTCAGAAACAAAAATTCCCGTTTCGGATTAAAAAAAATATTTCGTTTTTAGGAATAACGCAATAAACAAAATCTAATAGAAAATTTTAAAAAAATCTTGAGAATGAATCTTTTTGTTTATATCTAGTCTCATTCTTTCTCTCACCTTTTTGTTCTCTTTTCCCCCCTGTTTATCAATTCTCTAACTTGAACTGATACGCCAACCGCATGTAAAAAAATACCCAAAACATATTTCTTTCTTAAGCGTTGGAAATTCAAAACTTCACCCTTAATTCCATTAACACCTTGACTGCCGCGTCACCCATATTCGGGTGACAACTTCTGATCTGCTCGCATCTCCCGTATTAGGGTGACGCTTATTTGACTACTTGCGAAGGACATTCGCATGTATTTGAAAAGATGTTTCACAGGAAGTAACAAACTTATTGAATTGTTATAAAAGTAATACAAAAATGATTTATTAAGAAAATTATTGTGAGCCTCGTAAAAACTTTCTTGTTCACTGCTATTTGACTCACTAAGAATTAAGTTTTCCATTTTTCTTTTCGGAATTTCAACGAAGTAGGGTAAAGATTTTAAGTTCTCTTTACTCGGCAAAGAGATTCAAACTGATCGTGTAGAGTGGCGAGATAAGAAACAGACGCGAAGCAACTGACACAAATAAGCAGACATAATACTATGGAAATAAACGGAGCGGGATATTATTCTTGTGACCACCAGAGACTCGCATTATTAAAATATTGGTGAGAGTACTTAGCACAATACCCTTCTTACAGTGGTACTCGTGGCTGAAGGAGATTTCACTGTGAAGACGTGAGGTATTCAATGTGTTAATACACTAGGAACTATAGCTGATCGGACGGGTAGCTCGTGTGGAAAATTGTTTATTCAATTAGAAAGTGCTGAAAAAAATTACTTCAGATTTCTTTTGTACAGAATATATTTGATTAATTCATAAATGGTAAAAGAATGAATTTTTCTCTTTTTTGATTTTTTTACGAATTAAATGGTATAAATTATATCTCATATAATGCTCTTATTTCTTATTTTTAAACCGTAACAAAATCCTCAATATATATGTGTAGTATTTTTTACATGTTTTTCTAAAAATATAAAAAAATATTAATCTAAAATTTTTTTATTTAAAGAATGGAATCTTAACTCATATTTATCTAGAAAATATCGTTGAAGAGAGATGAAGATGGCATCATAATTTATTTCTTGTATTTGACTGAAAAATAATTATTCATTTTTTTACAGAACAATCACTGATAATCTGTGTCTGCTTTATCTAGATGTTTTCAGAATTTCCTTTTCTTTTAACGGGTCCATTAACTTCACCTCCAACTTCTTTTCGTAAATGATAGTTGAAGGAAATGTACATTGCTTCCTCCGATTTGTAAATGCCAGAATGAACCATAGCATCAAAGAATCTTTCTTCGCTGCTTAACTTCAGAACTTTCTGTAAACGTCAGCTTAACTTTCCTGAAAATATCAATGAATTACTTTCATAAATTTTTTCTGTATTTTTTCATACATTTTTACTGAAAATCACGTTGACTTTACGTTAATTTGAGCATAGTATTACAAAAAAAATGTTTTCTTTGCTTTTTTACTGTTTAGGTAATAAATTTCGTGCAGTTGAGATACTTAAATAACAGTAAGGTGAAACAAAATATGGTCAAACGAGGATAATTCGATCTTATAAAATTTAAAATTCCGGATAATTCAAATTTTTTTTTGCTAATAATTCTGTATTGAGAAAATATTAAAAAATTCAGCATAATTAGAATTTTCATAGAATTCATATTGATATTCGTAAATAAATTTTAAGTACTGATATTCAAAACCATGCTGCACATTTGAGTGTCCAACCATAATATGTAAACAGATATTTTAAAAAATTAACATGCATGTAACAAACATTGTGTAGCATATAGATTCGATTGCTTATTGATCAATTATTCATTAAAAACATTTTTATAATCTCTCAATAAACTCAATAAAAGGAGAAAATAGTATTATTTTTTATAAGAAAATATTTTTTTCTTTGATTTGTCACGTTGTTGCAGTTTCAACGCTGTGCAAAATTGCTTTTAGTATTTTTAATTACAATATTTCCATCAGAAAACTAAAAAACATTTGTATCAACCTTAAATTTTGATTTAAGAGCCGGGGTGCTTCAGAGAATAGAGCACTCGCTTCCCAACGAGGTGACATGGGTTCGAATCCCAGCCATGTCTGATCGATTAGAATACCGCATCCGGCTCCCCCCCGACCACAGTGTTATGGTAAAATATTCTCAGTGGTAGACGGATCACGGGTTAGTCTCCTCATAGACAAGATAACCATGGACGTGAATTTTTACCGAAAACTAATAAAGGGTTATGTCTTGTTTTAATTGCTTATTTCTTTAATCGATTTAAAAATGTATTCATTGACTTTTTAATGAAAACTAATAAATGGATATTGTTTTAAACATATTAATATTACCTAAAATGCATTTGGGATGAAAGAAAAGTGCATTAAGCGGGTTATTCTCTTATAAGAGTTGGCAGCTAATTGTCAAATAGTAAAAAAAAGTAATTTAAACAAAATTTGTGTGGACTCAAAAACTGTATTTTCTTTATAGGAAGACTAATTTTTTGTTGCTCAGTAATTCTAGTAAGAATAATAAAAGATATTCCCGAGCAGTTCTAATAGTTAAAATTAACTATTAATAGAAATAAAAACAGCATTTTTTGGCGAAAAACAGCCATAACTACTGAAATCTTTTCAGTACATAATATTTTTTTCTTAAAAAAACACCGATACTTTGAATACCATTCCTATTTAATAGAAATCTTTATTTTCACCTCTAAAAAATTCAATATCCTGCATTAAGGCTGTGTTTAACATTAAACACTCTTTAATATAAATGGTTTTTTAGAAATACACTTGATATTGGCTTTCAGAAAAAATTTAGAGAAGAAAGAAAGGAAATAAATGGCTGCAAAAAAAGTAAATGTATTTACAGATGAAAATAAAGAAATCTTAGATAACCTATCTAGTTAAAAACGAAAATTGCGTTTTGTTTTCGCTATTATTGTATGCTTTTCTTTATGCATAAACTTTAAATTCTTTGATTAGTTTGATACTTTTCTTAACCATTTATTTTCAATAGCGATGCTATCAGTTCAACCTTGAAGATAAGATGGGGAAATGCCAAGACATAAAATGTATGAACATCATGAACATGAAACAGTGAGCATTTGTTTGCTATTTTTCCCAGACAGTTGCATCGTCTTTTGGCAAACTTAGCAGCCATTTTTAAATTTAAAGGGAAGTAATTTTCTAGTCCTTTAACAAACTGAAAACTTCTTTCTAATTTCTTTGCTTTTTTTTTTAAATGAATAAGCTTGAGCCGTGACATTTAAGCATTATATTTAATACCTTTCGCGTGTGTAACTATTTATTAGCGCAACTAGCCATGATTATGTCTGAACTCTGATAATTAGAGTTGTGTTCATATTTTCCAATTGGAATTCAAATAGCTTAAAAAATATAGAAATAAAACGATTAAAGATAAGACTGATTTTGTCACAACTCTTTCTAATTCCGAACTTTTTTACTAAAATAACTCACTTAAGTATTTAATTTTGTAACCCAACCAGGAAAATATTTAAAATATTGCAATCACTAATGAGATTTATTTTTATTCATATAATCCTTTTTGTAATGATATAAATGATATAACAAAAAAATTATTGAATAAGAGTGCTTTTTCTTCAAAAAACCGTGTTTCTTGTGTTAAGAAATAAAGCCAATTTTGTTTCACGCGACATAAAATCGAAAGCATTTACTTTAAATTAATTTACCTAATGCATAAGACACTTTACTTTAGAGAATTGCTCATTCCCACTATTTCATCTCCTTTTTAAAACAATTACTACTTGATTCTTAAAATGTCAGTGATTTGCTTAAAATATTTTTATTAGAATCTTATTTTTAAAAGCAAATATTTCCTATGCCAGTTAAAGCCAGATTGTATTTCTTTCTCCCTGTATTTATTCTATAATAAAACTATATGTTAAATAATCCCATTTAATGCATATCTTATTTTATTTTTATTTTAATATAACTGGCGTTGAACAGCCGACGCAATTATGAGCTTACAAACCAATATTCAACACCGTTGCCTTGTAATTTAAAACGCTTTTTATTATTTAAGGATAGAAGAACTCCTGGATCTTGCATTGGGAGAAACTAGCCTTCTTGGTGTACTTTTTGATGGAATTAATCTGCATTTGTGTTACAGGAAGAGGAAAACCACGGAAACCTATCATGGTTAGCCTGACAGCAAAGGACTCTAACCCAAAATTCGTCTACCACTGAAAATTTCTTACGTCATCATTTTGGTCTGTCGGAACCGGATGCAGAATTCATATCGACCAACCATCGCTGGGATTCGAACCTGGGGCAACTCATTGGGAGGCTAGCGCTCTATCCCCTGAATCCCTCGTGGCTCTTACACAATGCATAATAGGAACGATATATATGTTATATAACTGTATTCAATATGTATTATTACTATGTTAGACAACTGGAAGCTGTATCATCACTACCGTTTCATGTGTTCAACTTTTTGTTACATTTTGTTTTGCTGCGTAACAAGCAAAATACAGCAGAAACTATAATATTGTGAAACATAAACTTACAAGAATGTATATAAAAATGTACGAGGATAAAAATGATGAAATATAAAGTATTATTATTCGATAACTAGTTCCAGATTATCAATTGTTAAACTTATTTAAAAATACCATGCGGGCTGCTCTGCATCATAGAAAAATGGAACTAAAAATTTAAATAAGTCTTGTTGAAGGGGGTATTTAAAATTTCGAAACTCCACATTACTCTCCATTAAGCAAAGAAGTTTGCTTTCTTAAGATTATTAAATCATTTCATATATATGAATAGAGTTATAATCCTTATGCGATTAATTTTAACAACACGTATCTATCTATTATTTTGTAGTCATGACAGAAACTATTTTATCCAGATTATAATAAATATTGTTAATTAAAATTAAATTAAATCATTAAAATTATATTCATCTTCAAAATTATATCATCAATAAATCATTAAAGTTGTGTTAAATCATTTCGTATCCATGAATAGAGTCATAGTTCTTATATGATTAATTTTAACAGCACGCATCTATTATTCTGTAGTCATGACAAAAACTATTATTTTATCCAATTCATAATAATTATTATTTTATACTCATCGTTTGACATTCAACTCTATTGAGCTAATCGTTTGAGACAATGAAACAGATAATGAAAAATAAAACGAAACTTCTAGTGGACCTAAGTTCTTAACTGATCAAATAAGTAGTTTTAAACTTTCCACTAAAAGCAGGGGAGCTATCCCCTCCTGCAGAAGATAAAAATTGCGATGGCATGTCTTCAGATCATACTCAGGGATGGTTCCCGATTCGTCGCCAATAGCGCATTGTACAGCTCTTGTCTGACGTAAATAAAGTACCTACCTGCCCACCTAAAGTTTTATACTATTGAAACAAAATGTTGTTAACCTTCCACTAATATTCAGTAAACTTTAAACAAATCATCTTCTACTATATCAAGAAGAAAAGATAAATCCGTGTTAAAGTTATATTAAACCATTTTATATACTTAAAAAAGGAAACTTCTTACTCCATTCATGGAGATCCTGATAGAGAAAAAAACTATTCTTGTAACTCCTAATGGCCAAGATGAATTTAAGGTTATGCTCTTTAGACTTTGGGAGGCTACCGCCATTTTTGAAAGAATGATGAATAATTTACTATGTAAAATTTGTTTGTGTAATCTTGACGACATTGTAGTAGTCTCAGATACTTTTGATGAACACGTGTGAAGTTTAGAAAAATCCCCGGATGCCGAAGGCAAATCAGGTAGGGTTGCATTTCAAATGTTAAGTAAAAATGTTATGACTCTTGTTTCATAACTTAGGAAACATTTATATAAATGACGTAAGATTCTAGAGCTTGAACATTCCATACAAAGTCCAAAGTATTTTTTTCACCCCTTCAAAAACTATAATAATAAA
Organism: Parasteatoda tepidariorum; assembly: GCF_043381705.1. Classification (NCBI taxonomy): domain Eukaryota; kingdom Metazoa; phylum Arthropoda; class Arachnida; order Araneae; family Theridiidae; genus Parasteatoda; species Parasteatoda tepidariorum. The sequence goes on from NC_092208.1 coordinate 52,085,807, forward strand.
ATAAAAAATTTTGAAACTTTGAAATAAAAACTTTGATACCGTCATAAAATTAAGACAGTGGGTTATAGGAACACTTTTTGGCCACATTCTTAAGCATCCGTTCATCGATCTCTTTTAGTCTATTCTTTTGAGGAACAAAAGTTTCTCTCAAGTTCATTATTAATCATTTTTTTATCCTTTTTTTAATGGAAATTACAGTGGTGTTTCCTATTTTCTATCTCTATTTAAATTTAAAAAAAGCAGTTTTTTCTGCGTTCTTTAAAATTTAATTACCCCAATAAACACCACTGATACTTAATTCCGGAAATATGTATTACTAGTTAAATGGTAATTGGAGCTAAACTCTAAGAAGTACCAAATAAACTAATACAGGAACCAAATGACTTACTGTAGTGATACGTTTTAACCGCCTTTTGAAAGTGATAAGTACCAGAGTTGGATAAACTTTGACTTTCATGAGTTGGTTCCGAGCAGCAGCAACAAGCTGAATGATTCTGAATATAGATTATCTTTGTTTTTAGAGCTTGTTCTTCTTAAAATGTGATTTTCTTAATGTTATAAGATAAAGCTACTGGGAAGAAAAATACATAATAATCAAAGAAAAAGCTTTGTTAATTATAAGAGTTTGTGTCTTTTAGTTTTCTGTATGATTTCAATGTATTGATCAAGACTGATCAATTAAAATTTCTCTACCACACCCAAAGAACGGCTATATTCTGCTCGACTTAGAATACTCTTTCAAGCTAATTAACGAAACATTAATAAATGAAGTACATAAATCAAACGTTATCATTTGTTTATTTACCAATCAACAGTTATTAAATTGTTTGGAGAAATCTGATCTGATTGTGCTATGGAAACCCTTAAACTTTTAAATCAAAAAGTGAGCCTTGTAAAAGTAAACTAAAGCACTTCCGTAACAGTCCGTTTTCCGTCAGCATTTGTATAAGTTTCGGTGATGGGAATGTAAGACGTCAAATGAAACAATGAAACGTCCTCTTTAATAGTAAAAGATAACAAACCATCAAGAAACTCACAAACTCCAATTAACAGGTTATTCGTTAAAAACATTTAAAAGTTGTTATTAAAAGAACAATTAAAACTTAAACTTTCCATTGTAAGCATCTCATACTGAAGGTGGGCGCCACCGGGTATAAACGGAATATCGGTACGAAGTCTCGGACGCTGCACAACAACCCTCTCGAAGGCAAACTGTCATCTCCGTAAGTACCGGACATCAGCCTCTTCACTCCCTGCCTTGGCCGCCGGTATTCATCCGCGCAGGAACTATTCCGGTTCGTCCTCCTACCTTCGGTCCTCGATCCAATCCTCAATCCTTCTACCTCGGCTTTTCATGCTATCTCAGCTGTCGCAACCAACAGCTTCTACAGCATTTATTCGAGATTTTAGTCCAGAATCCTTAGTATTTACAATATATGACTGAACATGCATGATGATGGCCATAAGTTTAAAATTGCGGACCGGCTGCGTTTACTTATCACAGAAATGCTTGTTCCATCAAATTTTTTGTATCTTCAAAACTAGCTTGTATTCATTTTGTTGGGTAAGCTTCAAGCCACTATTGGGTGTAGAATTACAGTTATGCACATTGTTGTCATGTCAATACCTCAACAACTGCGTCATCGCAACTGTTGTTCTAGACAATCAGATTTCCAAACATTCCCATATCAGAGCTTCCGCAACAAAACATCAAATCTCGAAAGATCAAAGTTATAATTCATCCTATAAATATATACAACATAAAAAAATTTAAATTTTATTTTGTGAATTTAAAGATTTTTTAAGGAGATTACTGCAATTTTAAATATTAACAATTTATTTTAGACAATTTTAATACCAATTTTAAATTACAACGAGTAATTGAATTGTATATACAGGTTTCACATTGGAGTATTAGTCATTAAAAAACATCGGCTGAATAAGGTAATTTTTTATATAGTCAATATTGGTTGAATAATTTGTATAAAATTCGAGCCAGTCTCGAGAGAACTCATAAAAATTAGTACATTAAAGCCAATTTACCCCTTATTCTTCAAAAGATTCTAATATTGGCTCAATAAAAACTCCAGTTGTAGAGCTAATACAAGAAAAAAATATGAATTGAGGAATACAAGAAATATAATAAAATCAAGGAATTATTTACAGTTATAATGAGTGTCATTTCACACGCGTTGGAAAAATATGATACGATTTAGAAGATGCAAATACTTTCCATCTGAACAGGATTTGAATCTAAAAAAGGTATTGATTAAATGGAACTAAGCCTTCTCTACATCACATCAAAGTTGTCACATTTCTATAAAATTGGGGGTTTTTTTAATACAAAACTTATCTTTTTTATTCAGAATTACTCCCGAATTATAAAAGATAACAGGTATCAGAAAAATTCTACACAATAACTTCTGGTTATTTAATATAAAATATAATTTTATTTATTCCGTAAATTTAAATTTTTACAATGGTACTTGAATAGGTATATTTGAATAGGTTTTCAGTGAAAATGCTTTTTAAGAGTAAAATTTTGAGTCTTGTAAAATATAAAAAATAAAAATAAATTCTTTCTTTGTCTGCTGTAATTTTCTAAGAGTTTGCTTAAGTTATAACAAGGAATATATCAGATGCGAAATTAAAAAATTTCCTTTATTTACATAATTAGAATTAAATATCACGATCAAATAATGATTATGCTCAAATAATGTGCTGGTGGTAATTTTTATGGCGAAAAAAGGAGTTCAGTTTTTTAGTTCCTCCAATGTCATAGCAAGAAGAATGAAATTCCGAATTTAAAAAATGGGTAACTTGACACACGATAGTGTCGCCAAACAGAGTACCAGTCAAGCCTTCATTCCAAAGAGAGCAACTGAATCTTCTTCACATTTCAAGGCAATCAGTTAAAAATTATTTTTGGAAGATGCGATTTTTGAAACTTTATAAAACAAATCTTTTTGGAATTTAAAGTGACAGATACATTTCCTAATAGACTTCGAAAACTTTTTTTTAATCCCTGACGTTCGAAAAATGACTGATATCGAGAAGTTAATATCGTTCGGATACGCAAAATATTTAGTGTGCATTAACGAACGCCATAATGCTCAGAATGTAAGCAGGTCCCCAACAAGAATTTGATGGATTAGAAGAGGGTTACTAACAAACACTTGTTCAAGGTTTAGGAATCAATTTTGATTATATAATTAATAATGACCTAGTAGAGTATTTTATAGATGGAACATTGAAAGGCTTTTGGAAAAATTAGAATAATTAGAAGAAAAATCAAAAGAAATTAGCCGATTTAAGGGTACGTATACATTGAGGATTCAGAATTAGGCGAAACGTCCGTCTCATATTTGGGGCAGGATCTTCAGTTCGCAATAAAATTATCCGATCCTGTTTCAAAATTAGACACTATTTTCAGAATTTTTTGTTAACACATCCATTTCATCACTCGGAATCACTCTCTTCTTTATATCATTGGTATTTTACTTGCTTACAAACAGAAAAGACTCTAACGTCGCTCGTTTTATTAGCAGGTTTGCTGACTTGGTATTGCAAGAACCACTAATTAAAATTAAAAGTGCATTGCCACTGGAAATATTAACTCTTACTTGGATTATTGGTGCACAGTTGATCACACTTGCTGGTACTTACTGCACTGATGGTTCCAAAAAGCAAGTCGACGATCGATTATAAAGGATAAATTCTTGAAAGCAATCGAAGTGTGGGAGTACAAAACTGCCACATTCACGACAATACCAGTATTACTTGGAGATTTCTTGGAAAAGAGTTAAATATATTCATTGCTGTACTATTATGTTGTAGTTCTAAGAAGCACTTGAAAAAAACGCTGAATTTATTCGAAATAACGATATTCATTTCGAACTAGATTAAGATAATTACGTAAAACATATTAAGAGTTATACAGCGAATCTTACCATTATTCCTTTCAAAGTAGTTTGCTTCTACTTTTTGATTATCCAGTAATAACTTTTAAAGATTCTGCTACACAGACTGTCAAAATTTGCACTTATATAACAAAAAGCTGTCCTTTCAAGAAGAAACTTCACAAGGTTATTCAAAGAATAATAGAAAGAAGCATTTACTCAAAAAAAAAAATTTTTTTTTAATATTTAAAGGCTACAGGCATGAGAACTATGCAAAATGGAAATCTTTGGCATTAGAGGATTTATATAGACTTTTCATAATCTTAGGGCAAGTTCTGCTTTGATCATTAATATGCTTTATTTTTTAAACAAACGCTCAAAAAATTTAAAACTGGAAATTCATTTTAAAAAAAAAGCGTTTTATCAAATTGCAACAAATAACGTTAAATTGGAAATTAACGATTTATATTACAGGTATTCAGGTAAGGTGTTTGATCTGTTAAATTTAACAAATTAGTCAAATAGGCCTACTTTTAGACTCTATACCGATAAACTCCTAGAAAGTTATGTCTGAGAAACAGGATAGGAAATGGCTCTCAGATTAAGGATATGGTTCCAGATTATTCAGTTAGCTTCAGGTTTTTTTTATAAAAAAAGAAGAAAAAAAGCTTTAAGTGTGCGTAAAAATTTAAATTATTGACCAAAATTAAATTTATTTACAATTTTTAAACCATGAAGAGAGCGTAAAAGCATTAATTCTAAAGGTTTAACCAATTTTTGAAAAAATGAAAAAGGCGTGTTTTTTTTCTTCTTCAAGTTTTTAAACCATTTAGTTACCAATATTCCAAAAATGCAACATAAATTGGAGTTTGAATTTGATGATCAATTAAAATCCGAGTCTCTTTATTTTTCATACATTTAAAATTTACATTATGTAGCACTTTTTGTATTTAGTTGGGTTCCATTTCCATAATTTTATTTTTCATGAATCTTAGAAATTTGATATAATTTGTTAACTTTTATCCTGCTTTTAATAAAATTTACAAGAATTCCGGTTTTTATAATATGAAAGCAATATTAATAAGTCTTCAAACAGATAGCATAACTCAAAATTTTATTTTAAAATCTTAAAGACAAAACATTTGTTTAAAATCTTGTGTTCCATTTTCGGAACATTGGTGTTTCAAGGATATTATTTTTTCAAATGATTCTTTGAAATATGTTGTAGTCATTTTATTCAATTGACAGTTTGACATTTATTCAAGATACATAATGATATATTTGAATTGAAAAAAGGGGGAATGCGTTTAGGTTCAAATTCTTTTGATGGCTTAGGAGATAGAGCACGCGCTTCCCAATGAAGTGAATGGAGTTTAAATCCCATCGATGGCTGGTCGATTCGAATTCTGTAACCGACTTGTGACAATCCCAGTTTCGATGTAAAATATACTTAATGGTAGAGAAATCATAGGGTTAAAGTCCCCTTGCTATCAGGTTAACCGTGGGTGGTTTTCCTAGTTTTCCTCACATGCAACGCAAATGCGGATTAGTTTCGCCAAAAAAGTCCTCCACGTAGGAAAATTTCTACCAATGCTTGATCTAGGAGTTCTCTTGTCTTCTGGATTGAGTTCAACAGTACAAGACTACGGAGTTGGAGTAAAGGGTCCTACACTATATCGGCATAAATATCATGATGATAATGACGTGGTCAGCATTACCCATCGGCGTTGATTACTTTTCTGAAGAACTTTTACTCACCAAACCCATTACCCGGTAACCTTTAGGAAGCCATGGGATATAGGGCCCCAGATGCTATATATTCTCATGTCAGAGCCTCAACGACAAAACATCAAAGTTGTAATGCATCCTGAAAAGCATACACAAGAAAAAACAACTTGAAAATTTCTTTGTTTATTTAGGATTTTTCTGGAAATTATTACAAAATTAACAGGTTTTTAACATGTTATTTTTTAAGAACCAGTTCAATAAAAAACATTGGATTTAAGTTTTATTCCTTACTAAATTTATGATTTATACCATATAATTAGTCTTTTAAAAAAAGTAAAAACTGCAATTAAAAAAAAAAGAATATCGGACAAAAAAGTAAGCTGAGAAAATATTCTAGGGTAAATTACTAATGAGAAATGTGAATAGTTACACGCTTTCTTAACTACTCATAAAAACAAATAAAAATTAACAGATGAATTGGACAACTGTAGCTCAGATTCCATATAGAATTAAAAGTCCTTGAAAAGCATAGACTGACTCCAACAAATCTATATCGACTCAATGACTCAATATTCACTGGATAATAGCTGTAAAATATCAGATTCACTATAGGATCAATAAAAACTAGTTGATTACGACCAATGTCCATTATTCGGAAAATATTTAAATGTTGCCTTAGTGAAAACTCGAGAATAGTTCTACTAAAAGAAAATAGATGAATACAACAAATATAATAAATTTTCTAATCAATTTAGAGTTAGAATGGAAGTCATTTTACTTGTGTTGAAAACATATCACGATACGAAACAAAAAAAATGAACAGCTTCTCATCTAAACAGGATTTAAATCTATAAAAAGTTATTGATTAAATGTAACTATATCATATAAATAGTTAATTTTCTATTAGATGAATAGTATAAATTGTTTATTTAATATAAAACCCTCTATTCTCGCCTCAAAGTTACTCCTGGAATACAAAAGGTAACAGGCATCAGAAACATTTTTCAGCAAATAATTCTAGTAATTTAATATGAAATATACTTTAATTTATTTCTAAAATATAAATTTTTACAATAATATTCAAATAAATAAGTAGGTTTCCAGCAAAATTAATTTGTCAGTTGGGCGATACATAAAAAATAAACCTGAATGCAAAATCTACTGTAGTTTTCTGAAAATTTGCAGGATTTATAACAAAGAACATATCAGATGGAGAAAAAAAGTTATTTATTTGCATCATTAGAATGAAATATTTTATATAACAACTCACCATGCTAATTTTACTTTTATGGCAAAGAAAATAATTGACTTATTTAGTATTTCCAATGTTATTGCAAGAAGAATAAAATTATGAAGTCAGAAAATAGGTAATTTAACACTCCATACTGGCATCCCGGGCAAGCCTCCATTCGAAAAAGAGCAAATAGCGTCTTTTCATTGCTTTTTTTCAAATTCAGTTAAAAATGATACAGAAGAGGTGATTTTTAAAGTTTTATGTAACACATCTTTCTGGAGCTTACCGTGATACATTCATTTTTTAACATCAGACATCAACAACGAATTTTTTTTAAATCCGTGACGTTCTAAAAATGGCTTATATTGAGAAGTTAATATCGTTCGGAAAAGCAGAATATAAAGTGTGCAGTTATGAATATTATAATGCAATAGATGTAAACATAAGAAGACCAGGTCCCTCACCAGGATTTGGAGGATTCGAAGCGGATTATTTACAAATACTTGGTCAAAGTTTAGGAGTAAATTTTGATTATATAATTAATAATGGCTTAGGAGAAAATTTAGGAAATGGAACAGTGATTGGCTGTTGGGGACTTCTGCAACAGAAATTGATCGATTTGATGATATTGCCAACGTTTCTGTACTTTGAGGATGTAGAATTGGCTGCGAGTTCAGCAGTACTCTTTGAATAGAATCTTAAGTTCGTGATAAAATTACCCGATCCTGTTTCAAAATTTGACGCTCTCTTAAGTATTTTTGACTACGCAACCTTTATATCAATAGGAATCACTCTCCTCTTTATATCATTGGTATTTTACTTGGTTACGAACAGAAAAGAATCTTACGTGGCTCACTTTATTAGCAGGTTTGCTGACTTGGTATTGCAAGAACCTCTGGTTAAAATAAAAAGTACATTTCCCCTGGAAATATTAACTATTTTTTGGATTGTTGGTGCGCAGATCATCACACTTTCAGCTATGGCTATGATGCTTACTGCACTGATGGTTCCAAAAAGCAAGCCAACTATCGACGACAGGGATAAATTGTTGAAAGCTATCGAAGCAGGTGAGTACAAAGCCGCCGCATTCAAGTCTAGCCCGGTATTTCTTGAAGATTTCTTGGAAAAGGGACCTTATGAAGCATTTAACAAAATTGGCAAATTTATACGAGATAATAATTTGGAGGTTGATATAGATGAGAACAATTACGTGAAGTATATTAAAAATTATACTGCGATTCTTACTGTTATTCCTTTTCAAAGAATTTCTTTTCTACCTTTAGATTACCCAGTAATAACTTTTAAAGATTCCGCTGCACCGACTCTCAAATTTTGTTCTTATATATCAAGAAGTTTTCCTTTAAAGAAGAAAGTTGACAAGATTATCCAGAGAGTAATAGAAAGTGGTATTTACACAAAAAATCTTGAGTATGATTTATTATGAAAGGAATTTTGAAACATTCAAAAATTTCAGACGTGAGAACGATGTAAAATGGAAACCTTTGGCACTAGAGGATTTATATGGACCTTTCATAATCATTGTGTCAGGTCTGATTTGCTCATTCATATGCTTTATTTGTGAAATAATCGTTTATAGAATTAAAAATCGAAACTCTTTTACAAGTTTTTCACATCATAACAAATAGTGTAAATTTGGAAAATAATGATTTGTTCAACAGGTATTAAGGTAGATTTTGTTTTATAAGCCTATGTTTTAACTCTATTGTATTGTGGCAATTGTGTCTGAAAAACAGGCAAGCGAAGTTATCTTCTGGGTAAAGATATAATTTCAATTTATTCAGATGTTTAACATCAAAATAAAAAAAAATTCGAAAATTTAAAAAATGATTTATTGTGTTACAAAATATACTGTGCACTAAATGAATATACCTAGAACAACTTTCTATCTAAAGATCGCGTTTTCACACCGCAGGAATCGATCTTTTTGACATGAGGACTGAACTTTAAATATACTAGATGATAAGAGACGTTCTTTTTATTTACAAAACCAAGCACAAAAATATACTTTCTAAAACAAACATGCAATTTTTCGAAAAATTCAGATTTTTTAAATCCATAATTTTTTCTTTCTTTTAATATCAGCAGGCACTTGAACTCTGTCTCTACACCTCGGAAGATGCCGGAAGTGTTGTTCATTTAGCGTTACTCAGTGGGCACCTGTGAACCTAAGTCACGGAGGCCAGCAACATTGCCCATGCCACACTACCACAAACCCGTTCATAGGGTGGGCCACATTCACACATCACACACAACAGTGGACAACACATAGAGAGAAACAACCATGTCCAGAGCAGGATTCGAATCCGCAGCCATTGGCTTCGCAGTCACGCACGCTAACCGCTCTGCCATCTGACCGGCTTCTGTAAAATATGGTACCTGTAGTTTGTTTAGTAGAAGGGTCGAAAGCTTAGATCCTTTAATGTTAATTTTAGCATTTTGCCGATTTCCACATGTTTTTGTAACCAATAAAAGTATGAAAAGAGTTCAAGACTATAAAATGTGCTTACCCAAAGATAATCCCATCCAAAAAATACTATTCATTATTTAAAATTATTAATTATTTTTATTATTTAGATTTATAATAAGGCAAAAAAACATGAATTTTAGGATATTAAAACAAATTCTCAACTTTAATCTATATAGTTTGAAAAAATAAATTCAAATGTTTGAAAGGAATTAGTCGATTACTTCTGCAGAAAAAAAAAATCTAAAAATACAACTTTTTTTATGCAACGAAATATGCAAAATAATGAAATTAATTCAATAGAATTCACACTTTTGACCTCCCTCTCCTAATTAAACCATATTATTGACACCATATTTTTCAGTTTGCGGATGCCACACATATTTTGAGGATTAGGAATCTTTCGAAAAAAGTAATGTTTATTTACAAAAAGTCTGTTTCGCAATTAAAAGTAATGTCTGCTTTAATCAATTAGCATAAATTGCTACTTAAAACCAAACATAAAAACCAAAAAAAAAAATTTATCCACTTGTTGCAGTTTGCACATTCCTAAGGAATAAATAATTACATGACATTTTATCTTATAACTAAGCAAATTTAAATGATGTTTAGAATTACAATCGTAGAGATGTCCTTGTATATTGGACAAAAAACCTGTGGAGGGACTTGTTCATAATGTTTAATTATTTTGCAAAATAAATAAATTTAGTTTTCTTGCATTTTGGAACAAATTCACCGTAGTTTTGAACTAAAGCAAAATTTTTCTCTTTTATGTAAAATATTGAAAAAGCATTATGTAGTAATGCATTGCACAAAATTCATGTATATTGCAAAGAGTTCGACGATTTATTTATAACGTAAAATTGTAAATGCCCTTAAAAGTTTTCAATATGTTCGCCTTTTCATATCGCGCACTTTAGCAAATTCGTGCTAGGTCCTTTATTTAGTAAGGAGTGGTAAAGTGTAAGTTTAGCTTAGAATTACGCTTTTTTCATTTTCAAATGCATGTTAGATCCTTTATTTTACAAGGCATTAAATGTAAATGCACCTTAGAATTACATTTATAGAAATATGCTTAATATTGGAGAAATGTATGCAGTGAAGCTATTTTAAAATGCTTAATTCTTTTGTAAAATAATATATTTAGCATTCCTACATTTTGCTCCGAATTTACCACATTTTTCATCTTGGTCGATATTTTTCACTGTCACTCAAAATGTGTATCAAGCTTTATGTAATAATAAACAATGGGGAATAATGTATGTTGTAATCGTGTACACAGTTTAATCATAATGTAAAATTATAAATCTCTTTAAAAGTGTAGTTCAAGATGATCGCTTTTTTTATTTCTCGTTTTTTTCCTAAATAAAGTAAATACACGTTAGATCCTTGATTTTACAAGACAATAAATTTAAATGAAGTTTTGAATTAAATTTGTAGAAATATGCTTAATATTGGAGAAATATGTGCAGTGATGCTATTTTACAATGCTTAATTCTTTTGTAAAATAAATATATTTAGCATTCCTACATTTTGCTCCGAATTTACCACATTTTTGATCTTGGTCGATATTTTTCACTGTCACTTAAAAAGTGTATCAAGCACTACGTAATAATACGTAATGGGGAATAATGTATGCTGTAAACAAGTGCACAATTAAATCATAATGTAAAATTATAAACGTCATTAAAAGTTTAGTTCAAGATGATCGCTTTTTTCATTTTTCGTTTTTTTCCCAAATAAAATAAATGCATGTTAGAGAATTTATTTTGCAAGACAATAAACGTGAATGCAGCTTAGAATTACATTTGTAGAAATATGCTTAATATTGGAGAAATGTATGCAGTGAAACTATTTTACAATGCTAAATTCGTTTGTAAAATAAATGTATTTAGCATTCCTACATTTTGCAACAAATTTACCATATTTTTGATCTTGATCGATATTTTTTACTGTCACTTAAAATGTGTATCAAGCACTATGTAATAATATATAATGAGGAACAATGTATGTCGTAAACAAATGCACAATTTAATCATAATGTAAAATTATAAATAGTATAGTTATAAAAGTTTATAAAAGTTTAGTTCAAGATGATTGCTTTTTTCAGTTTTCGTTTCTTTTCCTGGATAAAATAAATGAATTTTATATCCTTTATTTTACAAGACATTAAATGTAAATGCAGCTTCGAATTACATTTGTAGAAATGTGCTTAATATTGCAGAAAGTATGTAATAGAAAATTAATAAATATTATAAATTACAAACTAATTATAAAATAATATACGACAATTATAAAGTAATATACAATAATTATAAAATAATATACAAAATAATTGCAAAATAATTAAAATATTATAAAATAATTTTTGTAATATCTATAACTAGGAAAATTATCATATAAAAATATTTACTTAATACTTATAGGAATAATTATTATTTTATTTTCTTTGTACAACATTTAATTCAACTGAATTACTTATATAAAACTTAAAGCATAACTCCGCATTTTCTCAAACAATTGATTAAAAAATGTTCCAGGGCAAAAATACATTTATTTTTACCAAAATCTAGTTATATGTCCCTTAACTCGAAACTAACTATCAATCACTTCCCGATATCATGAAGCTGTGAAGTGTGCTTATTGAATTTATATTAAATGATTCCGTATACGTGAATTGAGAATGAGTCAGATCATTTCAAGCGAGACGTAATGTATTAATTTTGAGTAACGCTCTGAGGTATAAAACTGACACTATTAGTGTATTTGTAATAGAAAATTAATAAATATTATAAATTACGAAATAATTATAAAATAATATACAATAATTATAAAATAATATACAATAATTATAAAATAATATACAATAATTATAAAAAAATATACAAAATAATTATAAAATAATATACAATAATTATGAAATAATATGCAAAATAATTACAAAATATGTAAAATATTATAAAATAATTTTTGTAATATATATATTTAGGAAAATTATTATATAAAAATATTTACTTAATACTTATAGGAATAATTATTATTTTATTCTCATTGTTCAACATTTAATTCGACTGAATTACTTATATAAAACTTAAAGCAAAACTCCGTATTCCCTCAAACAATTGATAAAAAAATGCTCCAGGGCAAAAATACATTTATTTATACCCAAAAATAGTTATATGTCCCTTAATTCGAAACTAACTATCAATCACTTCCCGATATCATGAAACTGTGAAGTGTTCTTATTGAATTTATATTAAATGATTCCGTATACGTGAATTGAGAATGAGTCAGATCATTTCAAGCGAGACGTAATGTATTAATTTTGAGTAACGCTCTGTATAAAACTGACACTATTAGTGTACATGTAATAAAAAATTAATAAATATTATAAATTACAAAATAATTATAAAATAATATGCAATAATTATAAAATAATATACAATAAATATAAAATAATATACAAAACAATTAAAATATTATAAAATAATTTTTGTAATATATATAATTAGGAAAATTAGTATATAAAAATATTTACTTAACACTTATATGAATAATTATTATTTTATTCTCATTGTTTAACATTTAATTCAACTGAATTACTTATATAAAACTTAAAGCAAAACTCCGCATTCTCTCAAACAATTGATAAAAAAATGTTCCAGGACAAAAATACATTTATTTATACCCAAAAATAGTTATATGTCCCTTAATTCGAAACTAACTATCAATCACTTCCCGATATCATGAAGCTGTGAAGTGTGCTTATTGAATTTATATTAAATGATTCCCGTATACGTGAATTGAGAATGAGTCAGATCATTTCAAGCCAGACGGAATGTATTAATTGCGAGTGGCCCTCTGAGGCATGAAGCTGACATTAAGAGAGGGCATAAAATAATGATCTACAAATACTCTTGAATCTAAAACAACTCGCCTGAAGGATCGTCGTCTCGAAATAGGAAGTTACGATTTATTACGATGATACTGTTGTTGACGCGTAGTCTTGTACTTTGTTTTTATAGAGACAATTATTTCGTTTTATTCAAGTAATGATGAGATAGTTAAGAAGAATCATTGAGACATAAATTTATACAATTTATGATACAATTGTTTCATAAAATTGTTCTGAAAATACCATCAATTTTTAGATTATGTTAAAGTTCTTGAAAAAGCTACTCGGGTACTATTTTTAATAACAAAGTTTATCATTTGAAACTTTTACACATACAATTAACATTTTGCGATAATTAACATTACAATTTAACATTTTTTTTAAAACTCAGACCTAACATTAATGAGGTTAACAAGAGCAAGGAGGGAGGGATTAAAATGATCTAAAACTATTTTGTTTGGGAATGCTTGCTTAATGGTTCTTAGTGAAAGGTAAATTCATTCCAGTTCATTTGGATGAATTAACTTTAACTGATTTTTGATGATTTTAGTCCTTACTTTGTTTTTTCTGACATTGGCGGTGTATAGCGTAAATTGTGTGACTGATTTTGTTTTTTTCCCTCATTACAAATTAATTGATGACGTATGATGACGTATAATGAGCATAGCTTCTCTGCTTTACTTTTATGAAGATTATATAAATAAATTCAATTATATCTCCAAAAAGAGACACTTTCTATTTAAAGGACAATTCCGTTTGCCCCTGTCCCTTTTATTATTAAAATGTTCTTAAAAAAATAGTTATATAACAATTTATTAAATTGTTATTTTAAAATATTCAATCAAAACAGTAAAAAAAACTTACAAAAAAAAATATTAAAACTCTCAACAGTGAGAAAAATTCCTTTTTGACTGTTTTCAACCAATAAGGTTAAAAACAAGAATTTTATCTGTGCAAACAAGCCCCATTGACAATAAGATTCGAGCGCATATTTTTCGAAAGTTGGAAGCTAAACCATTTGCTAAGGATATTAAAGAATTAATATATTTATTTTTCATCATTGGGTGCCTTACAGTCTTATAATAGTAGTAAGTGTCCGGTCCGTCTGAACGGGGATTAAAATTTTTACGTTAACACTATAATATTTCCTCCATTCCTTCAACTCATGATGAGTTTCCAGAACTCTTGAATTACTCAATTGATGGCACTCGACTGTTGTAATATAAAACTCTCATTCTCGCATAGATGTCAACACCCCAGAGCTGTTTGCAGAAAAAATGTAGTATTTCTCACTTCTCACAGTAGATGGCACCACTAGATAAATTAATTAAACCAGATTCCATTGCTCCCTATCACATCCTAACACCACTGTAAATTATTTAACGAAACGACTGGCATAAACTAACTTTAATGTCCAGTTAAATTTCCTTTTTACGGTACTTGTTATCTATTATAGCTTCAAGGAGGAAATGTTTAACAAAAAAATGATATGATCAGTAGATATGGACTAAAAATTAAAACTCTTAATTTGTGAGATTTCAAATAGAAGTTTAAAGTAACTAAAAACTAAAATGATAATTGGTAGTTGGTTAAGAGAAGCAGTGATTGTAAATACTTATCCGGAAGATGATGATTATATATTATCGAAGAATTGATCGTTGGTTAAAAAATCCTTTAAAAAATTATTATTATCCATTTATCCATATTTCTTCTCACAATGAAGAAGAAAAACAAATCTATGTTCATATCGATAAACCAATTTATTGAAGAATCAAATTAGATTAATAACAAAAAGAAAATTTTGCTAACTAGAAGCTTATTTTGGATATTAGTGTTTACAAAAATATGGGTTATTATACAATCAAATAAATTTTGATAATGGCCCGGATGAAGCTTCACAAAACAACTCCATCTATCAAGAAAGCAAAACTGCAAGTGACATGTAGACGTTAAGATAGTTTTGAAAAGAAGTTAGAAGAGTCATGGTGTTTCAGGGAGCAGAGCGCTCGCAACCCAATGAGATGATCCGGGCACTAATCTAGTGATGGATGTTTGATACGAATTCCGCACCCGACTCGTCTTTACCACAATGTTGACTTAAAATACTCCCAGTGGTAGACGTATCATGGGTTAGAGTCCCCTTATTGTCAGACTAATCAGGGGAGGTTTTCGTGGTTCTCCTCTCTATGTAAAGCAAATACCGGTTAGTTTTCCCAAAATGTCTTCCACGAAGGCAAATTTGTCCCAATACTTGATCCAGGAGCTCAAATGTCTTCGGAATCGGGTTGAAAATTACGAGGCTACGGAGTTGTATTTAGGTAGTCGTAAAATCGGAAATTGGATCCAGGAATAATGGCCATCGAGTTTAGCAATCGATGCATATTAGCAAGTAACAATATCTGACGCTGGTATAGAAAGCCTACCAGATTCATATAAATGTGCTCGAATCAATGATGAAGCAACGTGAAGCTCTGCAAAGAACTGTTAGTGTATCAATGGACCTTCGTATTTTGACTGCTGATGCAAGAACTTACCAAATGGACAACACCATCTCGGTTTGTTGAAAGGCAGACGAAATACTGCTTGATCATTACCCGAGTCCACTGATGCCTTATAATCACACTAGATTGTTCGATACATCAAAGTAGAGAAAAATGTTTGCCTGAATTTGCACAGACTCGCAATATGTATGCAAAGGTCGTTTTTCCGGTAAAGGTTATCAAATACAGCAATGTCTGCCCCAGATACGTAATTAATGGTAAAGTAATCGAGTTGATGTTACTATCACAACAGAAGATCAAGACCTCATGGTCAGTGGTATTCTGAAAGTGCATACTTGTGGGTGATCTATAAAAATAGAAAAATATCTTTCTTCAAGAGAATCTCTTAAGTCCCCTATTGCAGAATAGATGGCTTATAAATCTCTGTCTTAGATACTATACTTTCTTTTAGCTGGAATTACTTCAGGGAAAAAAAGCGAAAAAATCCCGATGTCATTTTTAATATATCGTGTTTAATAATACTGAATTAATTTTGTGGAAAACTACTTAACATTCAAAGCTTTTTTATTAATCTATCAAATGTAATTCAAAACAAATTTTCTGTAAATTATGTTCCTGAAAATTTGTAACAATTAGTTGTAATTTTTGGCATGGGTTATTCAAAAACATTCTCTTTCGTTCGTAATTTATTGACACTCCCTTAAACCTCTAAGAGCATTGAACTTTATTGATATGTATGAGAAAAGTGCATGAATTAAACACACTAAAGTTTTAAAATAATTCTTTAAGTACTTCTTGAGAAATATTAAAAGATGAATTACTATAGAAATGCTTTCATAATTTTGCCCAGCCCCTGTAAGAAATAAAAAAAATTTCCGATTACTAATTTAACTAACTATAAAAACTGTTTAATTTAAAATAGTAATAAAGCATAAAAAATTGACAGATTTATGTTCAATTGATTTCGTTTTATAAGAACAAGCAATATTACTATCAGTAGAGTACTACTGCACGAAACAATAAAAGAAGTTTCGGAACGTTTGGGCATTCAGAGCTTCAAGCGATCAAATGATTGGTAAGTCTAATTTAAGAAAACGCCTAAAATTCATTTCAAGATTATTTGTGGTAAAGATTAGATAAGATACATGAAGCAAGCTACATGAAAAAAGTTAAATGAGAGTTATAAAATACAGGCAGGGAATTCTACTCTTACGTATTAGCATTTATCTGACACTTCTCTTAAGTCAAGATCAGTAACTGATCTTGACTTCTGAGAATCATTTCATATCTTGAAAAATTCTATTAATATAGCTGGTTATCTTTCAAGTATTCCATTTCTTCCTCATGCTTAGAAATTTATTCTAATTTATTTATTCTTTCACATCTGAATTTCTCACCAACTCTCTAAAATATTATAGTAAAATTCAAAACGTTGACCGTTAATTTATAAGACCAGCTAATTTCCTTGAGAAAAAAATGCCAGTTTTTCGTAATTATAATGAACTTCAGCACAATTAGCAGAGTTGACCTGAACATTAAATTAAACAGCCGGTTTACTTCTCCAGGAAAGAAGTCCACCGACGTAAAAATACATTCTTTGAAAAAAAAATAGGATCTTCATAATGAGCACCTGCCTTTAGCTATTAGAGCTTATATTAAAGATGATTTTAGAGATCAGAGTTCAGTTACTGGAAATTTTGAAATTAATTGGAAGTCATAGAAAGTAATAAAGACTGTATACTTGCTTAAGTATTTGACAAGTTCATTCTCTTGGGGCAATCAAAAAGATTTTAATGTTTTTATCTCGTCTTGCTCGTTATTACTTCTTTAATTTTTTTAACGCTTTTGCTTCTTTTCTTTTAATCTTTCTTGCTAAAATATTAATTTCAGGTTCCCAAACAGTACATTATTTTTTTTCTAGAATACTAGACATACAGATATTAAGTACAGATATATATATATANGACAAGTTGGCATCTCTGTATATATATATATATATATATATATATCGGTTATGGTGTAAGAGGTCAAATATTTTATCCCAGACGGGTACAAAGAAACATCTCTCTCGCTTTTTCTTTACAACTAACACACAAAGTTTTTCACAACTAGACAGATAACTGCACTACACTACTTCACCTCGTTCCATGACTTGCCCTGATTCGACAAACAAATTGCCCAATTGTTTTAAGCAACGTCAAGAACGGGTGATGTCTTTTACGAGTAATATAGCTGTGCAACTTCTTAGAGTGTACCCCAGTAACTCCTATAGCATATTCCCCTTCCTTTATTTGACTATTTTGTTCGAGATTGTTCCGAGTGTACATAAATAGGAAATTGCATTTCCTATTTATGTACATTCTAAATAGGGTATATTCTTACTTAAAGTAGAAAACAACTGATTTTGAGTATCCTTTAATGGAAACTACTACCTGTTTTAAGAATGATTATTACAGTACATCATGCATGTATACAGTATCGTACATCATGCATTTCGATATACAGTATCGTACATCATGCATATGCATCATAACACACCTCAGATAAATTGTATACGACCACATTTTTAAGTATAAACAATGAATTTAAAATATGGATAGCGTGCAATTTCTCAATTAATTACTTTTAAGATAGCTTAATTATTCTTTCTAATAATTATATATTGTATTGTTAAATGGGCGTATTAGAAAAGTATGGGTTTATTACACTTTTACCTTACATACCTTACCTTAACCTTACTTTACCTTAATGCAGATAAATTGCTTGAAAGGAGGTTTATTGTTACATTCGAAACGCTAAGTGTGTTCATTTATGCTGATTGTTCTAAATAGGGAATGTAACCTTAAATAATCCATATCAACTATATACATCAAATATAGCAATACAATTACGTTTTATCACAGAAAATACTTGTTCCCCTAGCATAAGTCAGAAAATTAAAATAAGCTAGATTTAAATTTATAAGTTGTAATTTTTTCGTGAAAATTATATGAGGAGGAATTTAACTTTAATCAGTGATTCTAATTTAGAATTCTTGGTTTAATGTAAAGTGTGAATTTCAACTAGTGTTTGAAGCACGGAAATTAATGACGGTAAATACAATCTCCAAGAATTGCAAATTTTCAGTACTTGCTTAATTAGTATCAGCGTGACCTTGAAACTCCTCGTGTATACCTAAAATGAATAAAATTACTTCCATTTAAGAAATTGATTGCAGTTATTAAAATCAATGTCTTAAATAAATATAATTTGATAAATGTCTAGAAAATTACAGTATTCATGTCACATCAAAATCACCTATTTTCTCTTAACTAAAATTTAATAGAATTATAGTACAGATAAATTAATCTCACGCATTTAAAAAAATACTCTCTGAAGAATTTAGCTTTGCTTAATAAATAATGTAATAAACATAATAGTAAATTTTAAAATTTTTGAGAATTAGCATTAGAAATTTTGGAAACTAATTCTGGTTCCTCAGAAAAATAACCTCCATATCACTCATTTTAATGCTTACCTTGTAATAATTAAAATCAACTTTCTCGCATACCAGAAGAATTGCTTAAAAAGAACATTTTTCCCCTTTGAAACAACCTATTAACCGAATTTCTATTTTAAAAGATACAGGTTGCGTTTTCTCTCGATAACTAAGTGAGTGCATCATATTAGCTAATGGATATAATTGCTTTCAATGATTTTAAGAACATCTCCATGTAATTATATTTTAAAGTTTAATGTTACATTATGAATAAATAGTAACATTATTGGCATCGTAAAAATTTATTGTAATTCTGAAATTTGGATTTATTCGCTTAAATGTCATGGTTCAGGAAAACGTAGGAAAGAGCAAATGGTTTTACAAACAATACAAGTTGAAGCAACATTAATCAAAATAAATTTTTAGTTACATAGTGAAAAAATGTATTGTCATCTTTTACATTATAACTTATGGACAACTTATCAAAATTCACATTTAGTATATTAGTAGAAATTTTGCAACTTATTGAATATCATTTAAATTTTGTATTGTGTCATAAGCTTGTTGTTGTAGTTCATTTAGGTCGCACTTGAGTGGCGCAATGGGCTATTGGCGACGGTCTGGGAAACATCCCTGAGGATGATCCGAAGACATGCTACCACAATTTTGATCGTCTGCAGAGGGGATGGCACCTCCGCTTCGGTAGCCCAACGACCTGCACGCGAAGTCGAGCACTTTACGGTAGAACAGTTTAACGGGGACTAATACCACCCCCCCCGGTCCCTACGTAGACTTATCCAAGTGGTCACCCACCCGCACACTGCCTGCAACCAGTGATGCTTTACTTTAGTGATCTGCTGGGAACCGTGTCTTAACGATCAGTCCATTGCGGGACTGTGTCATAAGCATAATAAAAAAATCAGAATATTATAATATAAATAAATAATAATAATAGATTATTGTACTTTATAAATTTTATACCACGATACCATGGTAATACTTGAACAGAAACATTAACAAAAACCAGATATTATGTTTCAACGTTGAACCTATTTTCATAATATTGCATGCAGAAATAACGCCCTTTACTTGAAAGTTAGATAAAAATTTAACCGGAATAATTGTGGTGTAATAAACATAAATGTGAACATTATAATATATAAATATATATAATAACATATTCTACGTTATAAATTGTATAAGACTATACTATGGTTATACTTGAAAGCACTAACGGAAGATTAGATGTTATGGTTCAACGTTGAACCAATTTTTATAAAAATATCTGCAAAAATAATACCATTTGCTTGAAAATTAGATGAAACTTTAATCCGAGAAATTAAATATTCAATAAATATTTCTTTTTGAATCATTTTCATAATTCTAATAATTAAGATGTAATTTTACATTATGAAATATGGGGTAAACTATGATATCGGTACTTTGAATCATAATATGGTGCAAATTCATGCCACATAAATAATGCGTTGAATTAAACCATGCACCCCGTTCAAATTGAGCGAAATTGTCATGATCATGTTCAAGAAGTAGGAAAATAGATTCAGTTTAGCACCATATCAAAAGCAAAGCTGATTTCAGTGAAATGGTTCAGACGTACTGAAATTTCCAATAGTGTTAGAGTTTTTCTGTAATGAATATTTTTCTGTTAAAAAGTTGACTTAGAGAAAGTAATAATCTCTTTAAAATAATGAACTCCTCCTAAATTTTCAAATTATATTTGAAAATATCCAAACCCTGGCAAGCATTTTCAAATATTTTTCTAAGAGATTATTTGCAAAATAGTTTTAATTAATTTTAACAAAGAGAGTGCGCTAAGTTATAAGGAAAATTAAAACACATACCATAACTAGAAGACAAAGTGACTGCGAGAATATTAGAAAAGAAAGGTTGCAGAAAATTTCATCTGAATTTAAAGAGGATTATGAACTGATTACTTTCCAAAATTAAATATGCAAATTGGCGAGAACTTAGAATTAAATTTAATCAAGCAAAATAAGCTCTTACTGAATGGTATTTTTGAATTAAGTGATAGTAAGCTCTTGCGAGCCGGAGTTAAATTTTACCAAAAGCTAAACTTTTTGAAGCATACTTTAATATTATGAACCTAAAATAAAAATTTCCATTTCTTATTAATGCAATTATAAGAAATAAGAATTAGAAATGGTGTTAGGTAAACATATAATGCATAACTACGATCTAAGCATAAACTATCATTTGATTGTCCACATTGACGTCACAGCAACGCATTTTCCACGGTTTCTTTTTTTCCCCAATCACAGTTAAGTCTCATATTAGTTTTAATAGGAAACATTTAATTGATGCTATAGATTTGATGAATAAACTTTCTACATTTGAAAGTATCTATCCTATTTTTATTTACACTCATTTACTTTTTAATTTTGCTTCGTTTGGATCTATGGTGAATTCTTGTATTAGCAGAGAAAAAGCCATATTTATAATTTTTTGAAAATTTCTGCAAGCATTTAAAAATGTATATATCGTCAAAGATTAAGTAGAAATACAAAATTTAAAGCCTGACTTTTAATAAAATGTTAACATATATATATATATATA
>NC_092208.1:52107763-52114528 GCF_043381705.1 Parasteatoda tepidariorum
GATAAATCCACATTTTTGTGTTGATTTTTTTATATAATTTTTAATTTTTCGCAAATTATGTTTAAATTTTCACAAAATAGGTACCTCTCAGAAAAACCTAGACAGACCCCTGATATATATATATATATATATATATATATATATCTTGCATTTTTGAAATCTTTTACTTTACCGTTTTATATGGGTCTTATTACTTATTTATGTATTTAAACTAATCAATTTATTATTTAGTATATTGCCCTGTTTAGAATTTTGCCCTGTTCTAATAATTTATAAATTTTGTATTGAGCACTATTTCTTGAATAAATCTTTCCAATATAGATGATTAGTTGACATTATCGGCGCAAATAGTAAAAATTAAAGATTTTAGTATTCTAAATAATAAATTTTGTTTTTTAATTGTAGCAACAAAAATAACTCTTATCACTATTTTAGCGTCAACAAAAACGATTTTTACTTCGTAAACAAATTCGTAATATTT
This sequence comes from Parasteatoda tepidariorum, assembly GCF_043381705.1. Taxonomy (NCBI): domain Eukaryota; kingdom Metazoa; phylum Arthropoda; class Arachnida; order Araneae; family Theridiidae; genus Parasteatoda; species Parasteatoda tepidariorum. Next base: position 52,108,245 of record NC_092208.1, read on the forward strand.
TTAAACCAGTTAATGTATGGTTTTTAATTTACAGTTTAATGGTTAGTACGAAATAGAAAGTTAATTTTTAAATTAAAGTATTGTAATAATTTGCATATTTGAAACAAAAATCAACATAAAAAATTTAATAAAAATAAAAACGTTTGTTCTTTAACTTGTATTTATGATATCTTTTATTTTACCGTTTTATCTGGGTCTTATTACTTATATACGTATTTAAACTAATCAATTTATTATTTAGAATTTAGTTTATACATTTTCAAATAGAACCAAAAATCTTGAATCAAAAGAAATGAATAATGATATAGAAATGAACGACTTTCTTAAAAAATTCGCCTCATCATTTTTGATTTTACTTACGACAAAATTTTTTATTTCAAGTCCAATTGTTTTCTAGTAAAGTCCAAATATTTTCATCTCAAATTGCTTTTTTTTTCAATGTATTTCCTTTAGCTATACAAGAAAATTTATATAATTCGATATGCTGCAAGCGATATGTTTCACTCCTTTTCACTTCTTTTCGAAAGTTGCATGCAAGCTCGTTATTCATATTATTGTATAGTTTTACAAGAATTATTTAAAAAATATTAAATCTTTTAAACGGTAAAATAAATTGCTAACGATAAAAAAAAATCTTCATGTTTGAATATTTTTCAAAAACATTTCAAAGTTAGAAAATAAACAATAGAATAAAAATCTAGCGATTTCATAAATTATGTATTTTACGTATCATTAGTAAGAAAAGAATAAAAAGCAATCGATTTCATAAATTTAATTTTCTTGTATTTTTTTTATTGAGCAAGAAATATAAAGCAAACACTTTTGTAAAGCATGTTTTTTATGCATAAGTTTCTGTTTTAAACTCCTCTTTTGGGAATGAAATAAGATATCTTAAAATACAATCTAGTAAAAAGTATGTTTGTTTTACATTTTAACATAAGAAGAATAATCATAAGCATTAATAGAATGTTAAAGTATCATTCCAGAACAAATATTAAATTATATTAGGAAGCATAAATCGAAATAATAATTTCAAAAAAAACTTTTTTTGTAATAAATTTTACTTTGAAACAATGAAATAGTAATGCAAATTTTCTTTTATATTTGAAAAAGAGAGAAAAGGTTTTTTTAACCATTAAGTTTTTCTCCAGACATTTAAAAGTATTTTGGGTTTTTCTTTTACATAAAAAAAAACTTATTTTGCACATAGGCAAGCACTTTTATCGAAATAGAAAAAAATTATCTTTAATGAATGTGAAACCCAAGGGAAAAAACAAAAGAACTATTTTATTATCAAAAATATCCACTAAAAAGCTATAAAACTATTTCTTTCATAAAAAATTAAGACATTAGATTGAGTTTCTTAAAATCAATATATTTTTTTCGAATACTACATTTTTTGCATTTAAGTTCCTAGAAAAGAAAGAAGAAATATTTAGAGATCTCTGTGCATTAAGGGTAAATAAAAATTCATTCCCACCCCTATACAGTTATACGTATGTAATTATAAAGCAAATAACATTTATAACGTTTCAAACTATTTATATTATTAAGTACTGTATAAATTAAGACTTAAACTATTCTTTTGAATCATTTTGTAGCAATAACTCTTGCTCTGTTTAAATTTTCATTCTAGAATTACATTCAAAGTAACCGGCAGCCGTCTGATCATCCAATTAACTCTAAAGCTTATTGTTAGGAACATTTATTTACGTTTAGAGTTTAAAATCGTTTACAACTTGTATGGTTAAAAATACCATGAATACGAAACTATACTGTTCTGTAACCATTTACAAATGGCATAGTTTCAAAACACTAAAAGTGAAATTTAAATAGATATTGGAATTAGGGTATGTGAGATTTTCGTTTGGTAATGGACATTGAAGTTCGGTTCTAACTCAGTTATGTTTTGTCAAGTGAAAAGTGCAACGTGAAGTGGAATGAGTTAATCTAGTGGTGCCATCTATTTTAAGAGATGGGAAACACTAAAATTGTTCTGTTCAGAAGTCCCGTGGTGCTAATTAGGAGAGAGTTTTGTATTTCAATAGTCCAGGAACGGCAATTGAGGTATACATGACTCTGGGAAAGCCTCATGCGTTGAAGAAATGGAAGAAATATTCATGTGACAACTCTGGGTTTCGAACTCTTCGTTCCATTAGCCGCGAGATTGACAGAATAACTCTCTTGGCTAATGTACTCAGCAGCAAGAAATTTAGTGACTTCATAAGGCGATTACCACACACTTATCATTTTATGATTATTAGGCAAATACTCTTGTGTTAAGCATCTGATGATAGAAAATAAAAATATAAATTTATAACCCTTATCACATGGCTTAGCTTCCAAGTTTCAGGGAACGTGCTCTCCGTTCTCGACTGTGCTAGGCTGTGGGTCTAGCTGACGCGGATAAAATTCTGGTTGTTATTAATAAATTCCCTTATAACAGACAATAAATAATATTTTTCACAGTGTACTTTTTGAATATCATACTTTTTTCTTTCACATATTATATGCATTTTTTTCCTCAAATACCTCACATGTTCAGATAATTCCTGAATGCATAAAACCAATCCTTACAACTACTCAAGCATAAGAGATGTTTTGAGCTCACTGATTGGACCCTTTGTCAACGCCATTGTGACTTTCTGTAGTACCTCCCCATTATATTTTTATCGTTTCTAATAGATTTGTTCGCAAAATGGATATCAATCATGAATCAGTTCTTAAATTTCTCATATTGGTATTAAATGAAAGTTAATGGAAAACAAGAACAATCACACCCCTTTTCCCGTAATAGCCATAGAGTTGATATAGTAGTGTATGTATTTCAACTCTATGGTAATAGCCTACGTCAACAGCAACATCAAATGTTCATTACTAGTTTAAAGTTTCATTGAAGTTTCATTACTAAAACATTTGAGATAAACTCTACTAGACTGTCTTAGATCGAACTCTACACAAATTTTTTAGTTAATACTGAAAAAAAAATGTAATGTTCCACATTTTAAATGAACATGAATAAAATTAATTGCTTAAATGATGAAAAAATAAAGGTCAATTTAATAATTTTGCATAAAGTAGTGAAACTTGTAAATACAATATTTATAGAATTTAATTATTTATAACAAAAAAAGCATAGTAAGAAAATGACTTAACAATGAAGCAAAGAATTTAACATTTAATTACCACGAACACACATTTTAGATAAACCTTAAGCTTTAAGATCGAACTTTATTGAGTTTCTTTTAGTTAACTAATAAAAAAGGCGGCCCATACGTTAAATAAATCTGTGTAAATTAATTGTTTAAACGACAAAAAATGCGTCATTTTCTTAGAGATTAAAGTCTTGCATTAAGTAATGAGAAATGCTAGTAGAGTTTAATTGCTTATGAAAATTTTATAATGATACGAAGATTTAACAATGAAGCGAAAATCTAATAAGAAATGAAAATTTTAACTTACAACATTATGCTTAAATTAAATTTACCATACGTGCTAGTAACTGAGAACAATTTACCTGTGAAAAGTACGCTTTTTAGATCCAATGTGGGAGTTTTTAAACATTAATATTTAAGCACATTTATATAGAAATAACAGAGTAAAATTAATTTTGATTACCGTAAAAAATATTTTATCATCTCAAGACTAATATTTTATAATATATTTCATTACAAAAGTGTTTTATAATATAAATAATATTATATATATTTTAAAGTATGTTTATTTTTTTAAAAAACTCTAAATGGTTTTAGTGAAGGTGTTTTGGAAATCGTGGATAAAATAATGACAGTTTCATATTTTTATTTGGGATAACTAACGTATAACTAACACGAGGAAAAACTTAAAATAGTCATAAATAGATACATTGACCTTGTCACAGAGTGAAAAGTATTGAATTTCATACGAGTGATTTTAATTTCACTAATTTACGAGAAATAAATAAAATAGTAACACAATTCGATGGAAATAAATTTCATATTATTCTTTTTCTATTCCTTGGTAAATAATAAAATAGATTTAGGCAGTAAATTAATTTTTCATTCAAAAAATTAGCTTTATTAACTTTATAAGGAATCTATGCATTGAATAATTTTAATAATACATGTTGCATTCGTATAGATTTAGAACACGGCTTCGGAGGGTAATGATGCTGGAAAAAATAATTTCAGTTTCATATATAGATAAAGAGTGCAGTTTTACGAGAGAAACGATTAATGTTTTTAGTTATTAAAGATAATTTTTATACAAACTCGATCCATGCCAAAAACATACCAAGTTCAGCAAAATAAAATAGCAATACATTGACAAAAGAAGCAATCAACGTGCTCTAAATCTTTCTTCAGTTTGAAAGGTTGTATGGATTAGTTTTATGCTTCCTGAACAGCTATTTATGCACAAGTACGTGTCAACCGTACTACTTTTTACACATTAATTCTCCTGCAACTTTTGAACTATTTTTCTATTGACTTCTGTTCATTCGATTCAGCCTGAAAAACATCGAAACAATGGTGTATGATAAAACCTTGCTTAGGTAGCAACATCTAAACTAAGATTAACAGTTTAGGTAAGCTTGATTAGGTAACCACATCTAATGATTGGTATTATTCAAGTCAGCACAAAAAATACGCCAATATGCCTCTCTTCCCTGTCTAGATGAGATTTAATTCTTCCCCTCAAATCACCTCCATTTCCCTCAAAATAAAGAGATATAGTACTGAAAAGAGTTGAGAAGACTTCAGATATCATAACAAACATAAAAAAAGCTTTTCGTCAAAAAAAATATCTGGGGTGTTACTTTTTGTGACGGAATGCCTTTTCTTTTTGCTAAAATTATTGGTCTATGTTTATTTTTTTTAAAAACTCTAAATGGTTTTAGTGAAGGTGTTTTGGAAATCGTGGATAAAATAATGACAGTTTCATATTTTTATTTGGGATATGAAAAAATCAATGTTCTTTACAATTCTCTAAGAGAAAAATATCATCAGAGTATCTCAGTTTTGCCAAGTTTCTACAGTTTTTAATTGCAGTTACGTTAAAAATGTAAAAAGAGAGCAAAAACTTAAAAAATATAATTAAAACTGCAATTCAGCAAATAATTGTTTTCATATACAGTGGTGGCCAAAAGTGTGGACATTTTTTGAAAGTTTCATGTTTTTCAACTTTGTGTGCTTGTAGAATATATTAATTTTCACTTAAATACAAACGTTTTGATATCAAATTGAAAGTAATTTAATGTAGAATTTCATAATAAATACAGTATTACAATATCTGCATTACAAAAAACAATTTATACAACTAATAGTAAGATCTATCTTAGATTTATATTTTTCGATGTATTCGATGAATTTTTTGGCCTTTGGGATGCCAAATCAGGCTGGAAAAAATACACAAGTGCTACTGCCGATAGAAAAATTAAACGGCTATGCCATCAAGATAGAAAAAATTCATCAGATGCCATTAGATGTGAAATGAATGCAGCGTGTATTGCAGTAAGTTCAAGAACAATAAGAAGAAGGTTATCAGGATTTGGACTACAAGCTAGAATTCCAAGAAAAAAACCATATTTAAATAAAACTCAACGCAGAAAACGAGTTAAGCGGGCAAAAGAACACATTAAATGGTCAGAAAATCAATGGAAGTAAGTAATCTGGAGCGATGAGAATAAAATATCGCTCTTTGGTACTGATGGCAGAAAATACGTGAGACGTAGAATAGGTGAAGCACTTCATCCTGATTGCATTGAAGCAACTACAAAAAGCCCAACAAATGTCATGATTTGGACGTGTATGTCTGCAGAGGGTGTGGGCCGAATTCAAGTGATTGATGGCATCGTGAATGCCAAAAAATACATCGAAACTGTACTGAAACCAAAATTGATACCTTCCATCAGGGAACTCTTCCCCAACAACGCACCATTTATTTTTCAGCAGGACTCAGCTCCATGCCACACAGCGAAAGTATGCAAAACATGGTTTCAAAATAAAGGCATAGATATATTACCATGACCAGGAAACAGCCCCAATCTCGATCCAATTGAAAATTTGTGGCGACGTTTGAAAATTCTTGTACGAAAAAAACGTTCATCCAATAAAAGACAACTTATTGAAGCTATAACTGATTCTTGGCTCCATGTGATTACGAAAGATGAACTCCAAGCACTCGTTCACTCGATGAAAAGACGCTGTGAAGCTGTCTTAAAAAATAAGGGTTATCCTACTAAGTATTGATTGTGTAAGTATCACTTTAAAAAAATGCAAATCTAAGATAGATCTTACTATTAGTTG
>NC_092208.1:52116754-52121386 GCF_043381705.1 Parasteatoda tepidariorum
ACGCTGCCAATACTCTGATTTGAATCTCAGTGCATTTCACTATGATCCGACAACCAACTATAGTCTTTCACCCAAGCGTCATCATCGGAAAAATGGATCAATTATGTATGTTTTGTAGTGCTCTCAAATTTAAGAATGAAACAGCTGGAATTTGCTGTTCTGGAGGCAAAGTGTAACTACCAGATTTAACGTCGCCAGCCGAGCCATTATCAACGTTGTTATCGGGTCAAGCAAATCAATAGAAACTTTTCTTGGCGAATATAGGTCAGTACATTCGTGTTTCCAAATGACTTCATTCGGTGCTGCTACAAGTATCGGTGCGCATATGGACAGCTAGAGTTATTTATTACATTCACATGCAATCCTGCTTGAGCTAAAATTAAAGAGCTTTAGTAACTTAGGCAAACATCATCGGATCTTCATGATGCATTATCACACGTGAGTTAAAACAAATATTAAGCTCTAAACTTGGTTTTATTGCGAAAAGTCATGTTTTTAGAGAGACACGGTGTTTGATGCATTCTATTGAACGGCAGAAAAAGAGAATTGCCACATGATTTGGCTTATTGAAAAACTCACACCAGGACAAATTGGTCAGCTAATATCAGCAGAAATATTCATGACGCCATTGATCATTGATTATTTCAGATCATCATCCAAAATATGTTTCATGGTCGGTGTGCATCACCATACATGTCTGTTTGAAAATGCACTAACGATACCCTAGAGAATTAACTGCTGAGACTATCACTGGTTTCTTCACCATTAAATAAAATTCTCTATTCAAATCATAATCACAAATCTCATTTACACACTTAAATACAAAATTTAAATTCAAACTGAAAGCTTTGCAACGCACGCAGGGTACAGCTAGTTCTTTTTATAAAGTTTATTGAAATCAATTAAGGACTAAAATGAGTCAGGAAATAGTTAAAATAAATCAATTCCAGGTTTGTGACCAACAGTAATTTAATTATAAGAAAATTAATAAAAAGCAACAAACAAGCATATTACATATTTCAATAATAGAAAAAAATTATGTGTTATTCTAGTTTCTGACTAAAACAGTAATTATGAATCGCATAAATGAAACAATTTTCTAATCCTCTTCATTTAATCTTTAAAAAAATTGAAATTTGTAGTAAATTTTGAAATAAATCGAATAAATTCAACTAATTGAGTCCCGCAGTGGACTGATCATTAAGACACGGTTCCCAGCAGATCACCAAAGTCAAGCATTACTGTCTGCCGTCATTGTGCGGGTGGGTGACCTCCTTGATCAATTTGCGTAGGGACTGAGGGTGTGCGGTATGGGTCCTCGTTAAACTGTTCTACCGTAAAGTGCTTAACTTCGCCTGCAGGTCGTCGGGCTACCGAAACGGGGGTGCCATCCCCTCTGCAGAGGATCAAAATTGTGATGGCTTGTCTTCGGATCATCCTCAGGGGTGTTTTCCAGACCGTCGCCAATAGCTCATTGTGCAGCTCTAGTGCGACGTAGATTAACTGCAACAACAACAACATTTTTATAGGCGTAGTAGGATTTATTTAATTAATTTCTTATACATTTAGATTTCTTTGTAAATACAAAAACAGCTTTAAACTCTTTTCAGTTTGAAAAAAATAATAATGCAAATTTAAGTTACGCAATAAAAACATGCATCCAGTGTTATAGCGGGATTCGAACCAGCTACATCTAAGCTTCTGAGAGGTTAGCAGAACAGCAATACTTCTCGGTAAGGTGCAAGTAAAAAAAACATAATTTATTGAGCCTTACATTGCCGTGGGGTGTTGTCCTTCCGCCAAACGTTCTGATGTGTAGAGGTAGTAGATTCAATATGTTTGTGCTGTTTTTAATGCTATATGTTCTGTAATTATTTGACAAAAGACAAGCAATTCTTTGCCTTGAACACACGAACCAGTGTATGTATCTAAACCAAGTTTATTTATTTTCTGATGCACATCAATGATTACGGCTTGATTCAAACTTTTATCCCGTTGCCACCATTTTAAATAGCGATGGGGGAAAAGACGAAATTGCAGTAAACATATAATTAAAAGACTATTCCAAAAATTTATTTATTATTGTTACACATGCCTATGTAGGCATGTATTATTACTATGTATAATTACACATGCCTCATTACAAATCATTGTTTATATGCCTTAGTCATTAAATCAGAAGAACAGATTTCTCAAGTTGGAGAAAAACATAATAAAGATGCATCGACTGTAACATGGAGATAATGGGTTTGAATCCCACTGACTTTCCCCATGATATTTGTGAAGCCGTTTTCTATCTTCTGCCGCATTTATACCTTTATTTATGCATTCTGCATTTATACCGATTCTAAAAGTTGTCTGGCAGCATTAAACAATATTTCCCACAGGTCTCATTCCATCGTAGTTAATAATGTTTATACTTATGAAAATTTACAAAGTCTGGGTTATTCTGGGATGTTATCGTGGATTCCTGGGCACTGTGGCCTTCTGGGTAATGAAAAGGCTGACGAATTCGCTAAACTGACCCAAAACCTTTCAGTTCGACCATTATCATATTCAGATATTAGAAATGCGATTAATTTTACACTACAGTTCGAATGGCAAAAAAGTTGGAATGAGGAGACAAATAACAAATTACACAGTCTTATACCAAATATAGAACCAGTAATGAAACAAAGTTTGCCGAGAAAATACGAAGTTATATTGAATCGTTTGCGCATTGGTCATACACGTATTACACATAGACATCTCTTACTAAGTGAACCTGCACCAGATTCCTCTAGCTGTAATGAACCATTAACTGTTAAACACGTTCTGACCCAGTGCAATAAATTTAAATTTCTAAGACAACGCTATTTTGGCTGCAATAATCCTACTTTACATTTACTTATTGGCGATAAACCACACTATAATCTTCTGTTATACCTTAAGGAAATTGGATTTTATAACTCAATTTAATTTTACCTTTTATTTAAACCAAGCACTCGTTTTTTGGACCAAGTTCATGGCGCGGTATAGCCATTTCTGGCTCTTGCGCCAAAAACACTAAATAACTAACTATCTTCTGCTATCTGTATTAACAAGGGCATATAAGCAGGGCTTTCTATAGAACACACAAGGCTGCGTGTGTACGTAACAATAAGTAAGTATAAATAAAATAGATACATCCAAGGGTTTCGGTGGGATTCGAACCCGCTACATCTGCACTTCTATTTTAGCATGTTGGGAGAGATCTGATGCGTAAAAGTCACTGATTTAATCTATCCAAGTACAGGTATTTGTATATTTGCATTTTACAGCTTTTTGCGCATTTTTTATAATTTTATATGTAGATGTATAGACAGGAAGGTAATTTGTTCTATCTTGATGGGCCAGCTGGATCAAGTAAAACATCAACTTAAAGCTGGCTCAGAAAAAAAAACAATTAACCGATGAGAAACAAAGTTAACAAATGTTTAATAAATGAAATAGAGGTTACGAAACTGAAGATTTTTTGTCATTCCAAACTGTATTAGTACTATTAATATTACGGACTTTTGGTAAAAATTACAGAAGTTTACCAAATTTACTGCCAAAAAACAACGTATTATACTTCTAATTTTACCAATAAGTCCTTATGAAAGTACTTCAGTAAAAAGTACCTTTCTTTTTGGTGCTCCCATGGAACCAGAAACATAGAACCAGTAATTTTCATAAATAGTAAATGTAATATTGCAATCTATATATATATATTTCTCTTACACGGCACCAAAAAAAGCCTCAACTCTCCCGAACAACTCCCCGAATGGCAACGTTAGAAAATCGACCAATGATTGCTGCTAAAAATGTAGGTGGCTCAACATATAGCGCTTTTAAAAACGGAAACAATAACCAGAGTGAGCATTATCAGGTTGTTTAATTCAGATTCGTGCCCTAAAAACCTGATAATATTTAATTTAAACTCAATTAGGAATTAATTATGCTGGCCTTTTCCATGACTATAAATAAGTTACACAGACTTTTGAGAAAATCAGTTCAGTATTGACTAAACAAGTTTTTAGTCATGGACAACTTTATGTTGGCCTGTCAAGAGTTAAGTCATTTGACAGCCTTTCAGTAATTGCTCCAAGGTGCCAAATCTATAATTGTGCTTTCAAAACAATTCTAAATGCTTAGTGTTAATTTCTTAGAGCTTTGCAGAAAAAAATGTTTTTCGGAAAAATTTTAATTGAAACTTCTATTGGCAGTAGGCAAGGGGAACTGCCAAAATCGAAACTCCCCGATTAGAAATTCTGCATGGCGACATTGGTATTTCTCGGCTGATGCTAACAGCCATGCATTTTAATTTATTGTATGTAAAACATCCTTATTTTGTTCTAAAATGTTGTGTACTTTATCACAAATGTTAATTAATATAGAAATTGATTTCAATAATGCTGATCACCAAAAAATATTTCATTTGGCGATAAAACAAATTTTTGTGTTCTTGAAAATGAAAGACTTTTTGAGGGTTATTATCTCACAAGGAAAAGTTAGGGTTTAAAGTTAATGTTTTTAAATAATAAAATTTTTTTCTAGAACTTTCAGAATTTCCAGCATTAACTAATTTATTATACACATTTAGTTGAATTTAGGTGAGTAACTGCAATATTT